>NW_008751679.1:180631-202685 GCF_000715545.1 Opisthorchis viverrini | reverse complement strand
CTGGATTCCAGGTGAGTCTCTCGAAAAAAACAAATTAGTTTGCAAATGAGTATATATTCGCTAATTTCGTGCAATTTGGTTCGAAGTAGAACACAAGGTTGACCGAAACTCGGGAACTGCGCCTACCTGATGAGCCCCAAAAAGGGCGAAACCGGTCGTGGGCTGTCGACGGATTTTCAGCAACCTTATGAGTAGCTCATTACAAAGGTGTAGATGATCTTAAAAACCGGTCATCATTGGGGTCGCAACACCACTGACTCACTCACAACCAGGATAGTTACTAGGTCGTCATTCGATGGGGAGCCGGACACACCAGTAACATCGCTCAAGCGTTCACACGTCCACCTGTTCGGATGTAGAACGGCTCCAATGTGAGACATTGGAGTAATGGTAACACGCTCGCCTTCCAAGTCAGATGTGTGGAGTTCAAACCCCGGCACGGTCATTGGATATGCACTTCTGATGCGCTCTAATAAGAGCGAAACTCGAGTCCAGTGGTTTCCCACCCTTTGGTGTGGACTCACCAGAATTATCTCACGAGGACAGGGGGACGACTGCTCAAACGAAAGCTATCCTAATACAGGTGATGTGTGCTGCATGCCGACAGATGTATTTTGTAGTAGTTGTTGTAGTAGTAGTTGATCATCACGCAATTCTAAATAAGCTAATGCAGCCTATTAGTCGTCATTCTTGCAGACAGTCCGATAATACTGAAGAATTTTGTTCGTGAGATTACTATTATTGAAGTTATCCACCTGCAATCAACATGCAGTTTGAATCGTTCGGTGCTCAACTAACATGCCACTAGAAGAAAGCACAAGGACTGGGATACTGCCAGGTTGCCTAGGTCCAAACAGGGGAAGTCGAAAGACAGAGGTCAGGTTCGAACCACGGACCTTCCGGTTAGTAAACATGCACTCCAACCACTGAGCTACAGTACTTATCCACCCTTTCGGAATAAAAATCACTTTCTGTTTGGACACGCACTTTTCATGAAATGTCTATTGGGTTTCATCATCAATTGCCAGGAAAACAAAATTGAGAAGAGTTCGGCGCGAAAATGATTGGACTTGGCACATAACAACCTCCTAATAGTTCTACTGGGGTGACACATACCGCATATCGGATGGAACTTTTCCTTCACTGTGAGATATCTCAGTGGTTTCAGTGAAAATCTACAAACCGAAAAGTCCGTGGTTCGAACCCGACACATGCGTCACGGTTTCCCCTGTCTAGTCTTGGGCAGTCTCCTAGCCCTGACGCTTTGTTCGGGTGGCATCGAAAGGTTTCTACAGCTGGACGCTTTCTATATCTCGTCCATGTTGATGCTGGCGATAGTCGACGGAGAGCAAAGCTTGGAGACTGTTCAAAGCTTTACAGCATTACAGTAATTAGATTAAAAGGGTTAATTACTTGTTTCGGGCGAGCGAACAGAAGCACGTTAATGTGATTTTTCATTTCATGATTCATTTGTCTTCATTGCAGCCATGGCGCAGCTCCGAAAATACCATCAAGGAACGGAACTGAGGGTACACAGTTGCCGCAGCTCGTAAATAAATAAACAACATAGTCCTCACATGAGCTCGCTGCATCACATGTTTCGGTAAATTCAGCAGGGAAAAAGTTGTTAGGGGTGTTTCTAACCAGTATTTCGCAACAAAAGAAATAGCCTAACAATTTCACATCAGTCACGTTGTGTTGCATTTCTTGTTTTTGCTGCGTCACTCACTGAAGCAATAGCAGATCAGTTTACCCCCCCCCCTCGCGGTTGTTTCGAACACTCAGCGTGTCCAAATGTTCCCTTTATACGAACGGTAGTTCTCCCGCAGCCGGTTGAGCTTCTGACATGTACCAGTGTCAAGCGACACAATCACCGTTTAAAAACAGCAGGATTATCAGGAGGTCGAACATCACCCTTGACTTCTGAAACCTCGGTTGGGTTAGTATCCGACTAGTCATCCCGTAAACTTAATTCGCATTCTGTTAGAGGGTACGAGACAATACTCGTTGACTAGGGTGACAGGAGGCAATGACAGTCATACAGGCTCATGTCTGTTAGTGCAACGTACTACAGCAAAGGCGAAATATCCGACTACTAGTTCATATAAGTTGATAAAACAGAAATTTTACTTGCTTGGTGTAAATGAAGTGTCCAAGAGGTTTCAAGAGTCTGTGGAGCTACATGACTGGGGAGTCCTAACTGGCGGACCAATCGATCGAAACAACCAAGGTGTGTTACTGGATCGTCGTTCGGGTTGTCGGGTTTACCACTCACGTCACTCAAGCGCGAACATGTTCAACTGTTCAGACTTGAAAATTCAGAAGCGTCCAGCGTGCTCTGGCGGATAACACGCTTGCCTTGCATGTCAGATGTGCGGAGTTCAAACTCCGGCACGGTCATTGGATATGCACTTCTGATGCGCTCTAATAAGAGCGAAACTCGAGTCCAGTGGTTTCCCACCCTTTGGTGTGGACTCACCAGAATTATCTCACGAGGACAGGGGGACGACTGCTCAAACGAAAGCTTGTCCAGACAAAGTACGCGCGAGAGTCTGTGTGTCTTCTCTTCACTCAATCAATCAATGTCCTAAAGTCTTTGTGACCTGCTGAAGAGATACCGAATTTGCAGCATACTCTGGTCGCGTCTGTGGTGATACCAGATTGGGACGTGCTGACAAATGGACATAACCCAGACAAGTAAAGGGCCGTTGTTCGAGGTGCCGGGCAATCTGATTACTGTTCAGGCACAAACAACTCTGCATATTCAGATGTGATAACTTAGATGCGTCTCTCGCTCGTTGATGCGGTAAATGAATGTCGCTGCCCAGACATGGATACGGATTGCAGGTAAGTTTTAGTGAGAGGGAAACTCCCCTTCCGTACAGAACAGACACAGTGGTCCGGTGAAAACGGAGGAGTGACGAAGTAAGCAAGATTAATACTAGTACAAATTCCACAAGTTCCTAAACTAACTGAAACTTATCACTTTTTTAGGCTGTCTTGAATGCAGTTCGTATTTCCGAAACATTTTGTTTTCACTTTGTGGCAGCGCTATATATAGGGTTAAAAGTACACTTCAGCATGAATCGCGGCATGTATGTGTTCGAATGCCTTTTCAGTAGCTGTTTCATCGTGGCCATTGAACGTTACACCTACTTTGTCTTCCTCTTTAGCTGCTCTACTTATGCATCAAACTGCTTCTAGTCCGAACGGAACATTCGACAAGAGGACAAGCCACCTATCTCCACCCAATTCCTATATGACCGAAGGAGACTATGGGAGTCTTCCTTGCCACCCATTTTCAGTCAACAGCGGTTCTTCGGCAACTAACATGACGTTGTTAAGCAACCAAATTATCACTGAGGCATACCTGGCTGCTGCGAGAGCAGCTTCAGCCGCTGTAGCTGCATCCGTTGTTAGCGGTAGTACAGATGTTTACACACCGAGTACGCAGCTTACCGGAGACATGGATTCCTCCACTTTTGAAATGGCTGAACGAGATAAGATAATAGCACGACAAGATGGTCCACAAACGGAAGAAGCACAACAACATCACGATGCAAACGGATTTGCAACTGGGGATTTGCTCCACGACAAGTCGACGCCTCAGAAAAGAAGTCTGCTTGCGAACTGTTCAGGTGAATTTAGCTTATTAGGTGTAGCGGACATGTTTATGTTGCTGAAAACAGGTGTTTTACACGCCAATACTGGAAAATCCAACTCAGTCGTTGTGCGTGTTTAAAATGAAGAGAAATACATCCTTTACACCTCTAGAAAGTGTAACATCCTGAGTCCCTCAGGCTATAAAACTCGAACCATAAGACGATTACAGCTTCGCTTACTTTAAGATCATTTCTTCACAAATAAATTACATACGAGATCAGAAAACTAGTTAGCATCATTTTACAACTATTTTATCCCAGAATGCGTGATATGTTCACGGAGAGACATGATGGGGTGACGTTAGGTTAGGTCTATTAGACACATTTGATCGTTTTCTGTCTTGATATTCGCCACTTCCGAACCAGATGTACGTCTGGTACGACAGCATTAATCATATGTCACTTACGAAGGGCAACAGGTTATGACAGTAACTTTTTGTATTCAAAAGAGGTAAGAGAGAAGACAGTATTAACTTAACAGACCCATTTAACACACGCACACACGCAATGATATTCAATTTTTGTGGCGAGAGCTTTTGTACACAATTCGCACATGCTATAGCAAAGAAAAACGTATTTCAGAGGCAGAGCCCTACGAATAGGAGAATTACGGACAGTCTGATGTTAAGCGACTTCGTGTGGTGTGCATCAGTTGGATGGCAACCCAGAGTTGCTAGATCTTGTTTTCCATCTTTGCTTTGTCTTTTTGTTCAGAAATAAATACGCATCAATTGCTTTCTGTAACCTTAGCATCACAAGAGAATGTAACCGGAGGACTGAAGACCGGTCCAGGACAAGAACGACGTCGATCCGAGGCGATAAGTACAAATGTAAGGCAAGGTTCTCGACTATCTGTCCAAACGAGGTCATCGAATTCACACTCTCACTCACAGTGGGGCAGTGTCGTCTCCGGTGCCTCCTACTCCAGCTTGAATCCATCCAGTCAGACAAATCTGGAAGCGGCGGTCAGGGCCGCGGCTGCAGCTGCGGTGGCTTCGGTAGTGCAAAACGTAAACATCGGTTTGCTGATGCAACATGCTTCCTCTGCCACCAACTTGAATATGCCGTATGGCCTACCACGGCCCTCATCAAGGGCAGCTTCTGTAGTTGGGCAACCTATCGGGCATCTGCTAGGCAAACCTGGCACGGAAAGCGGCGATGGCGAAAGTCTGCATTCGGCCGTATTCGGATCCCGCTACTTACCAAATAATTGCAGTTCCACTGGTGAGGTACGCCAATTAGTGTTTTCATGAAATTATCTGTTTCTACTCATTACTGTCCGGTAGTATAATACGCTTCAGCTACTGGATTGTTTGCTTCACTTAATTCTTCTAGTGTTGAACAGGCTTGCTTTTTTGTTTTCACTCACATACTAACCATTGTTGCTTCTATTTTCTTAAAAGATAGTAACTAGTGATCCAAAAGTGACATTCACGGAGTAGGTGGTTAGTTTTGGAGGAGCAATATATCCTGGCTTTCAAATCCCGTTTGACCTAGCTGACAATAACTGGAACAAAACGCGTGGTGAGTTACTTCTGGACGGCCGATCTAGATGAGGACCCCGAGACTGGACGAATCAGTCGTGAGGGAAAATGTCAGTTGCGACCCAGTCACTCAGTGGCAAGTATACCTCCAAGCTGTTGCCTTTTCCGATCTCTCTAATGAAAATTCCTCTGACATTTCTGCATTGACACATCAGTTATATCAGTCACGGCCTCCAAAGCGCGGCTGCCTATCTCTAACTCCCCGAATGATTGGTGAACGGAATTGTGGCAGTTATAACCACTGTACAACAAGTGCGCAGTTTTTACAGTGAAGGCGATGTCAGTTGCGACCCAGTCACTCAGTGGCAAGTATACCTCCAAGCTGTTGCCTTTTCCGATCTCTCTAATGAAAATTCCTCTGACATTTCTGCATTGACACATCAGTTATATCAGTCACGGCCTCCAAAGCGCGGCTGCCTATCTCTAACTCCCCGAATGATTGGTGAACGGAATTGTGGCAGTTATAACCACTGTACAACAAGTGCGCAGTTTTTACAGCTGAAGGCGATGATGGTGATGAATCGTAAAAGCTGAAATTCCATTCTCTGAAATGTCCCTTGAGTAGAGTGCCCGATTAGTTTCTCTATGGCCGTCCAACATATTCTTGGCTAACCGCTACCCACCAGTTGGTCAAACAGTATCTCACCGTCTCGAATTCCTAAGCATTTCTATGGAAGTGATAGTACCCTCAAGAAACAAAAGTGTTCATTTCATTAGACGGTTACTTTCCTTCCAATGGCTTCTGTGATCAAAACCCATTACAATGGAACCGAGGTCTTAATCTCCATGCCTCTCTAATTGCACATCCTCCTATCCTGGCGCATTTAATCTGATGAGTCCGCGCAAGACAGGTAGCACTGAACCCGAGTTTTGCTCGTCTAAGGACTCAGCACTGTATATCCTTGGCCCTGTCGGGACTTGAACTAGGAACATCTGACACACGAGGCAAGCGTGTTCCCACTGCTCCACTAGTGCACGTTGAATGCAAACGAATTATCACATTCGGAGTTCAAACTCCAGCACCACGAAGGATAGGCAGTTCCGATGAGCACTAATAAGAGCGAAATCCGCGTACAGTGCTTCCTTTCCTTTGGTATGAACTCACTTGAATAATTGCGCCAGGACAGGAGGAGGATTTTAGTGTATAAGTTCGTATGGGATCAAAATCGTATCGCACTTCTTGGGGACCAGCTTCACCTGACGTTGAACTTCTTACGGGTTTCGTCAAACCCACCAAGGCGATATCTACTTCTGGTAATTCCAGTTCATTTGAAAACAGATGAGCTAGCAGTCCCAAAAACTCAGCGGCTAAAATGTCTGCTGCAAAGTGATACAGCCATCGATACTGCCATACCGAATTCAAACCGGTCTGAAAGAAAAAATTTTTCGTTGCCCGAATGAAGACCCTTTGACAGGCACGCACAATTGTGTGCGGACTGAACTAGTTCCTATAAAATTTTCCCGTATAAGTTGTCCCCATTCTCCTCTTCTTCCTCTTCACTGGCCGTTATCCAGGTCGCAGATCCGACTATTTGCTTCTTGTTCTGCGTCGAACAAGGGTCTGTTTATGCATATGTTAACAAATTACTTGACCAAAAAATCTTTGTGGCGTTTCTGATGGAGCAGGCCTTTTATACAGTACCCAACAGCATTTAGATGAACTCATTTTGCTTAGCAAGTGGACAATATCTGGTTAAATTCTGTTTTGTTTGTCTGACATGACTAGCTGACTCCAACCGCAAGCTTACATCAATTTGAGATCCCTTTACTGACGATGCCTTGCTCGCAACAACTTCCTGTGTCGCATCGACCTCATCCTTTGCAACGTTCTCCACTTCATGCAAAAGAGGTAGGCTCAGCATGTCGACCTGGGAGTGGTGGTAAAACATTTGGCAATTTTCTACGCCCAAATTCAGGTGGGATATCGAGACAAGACAGTCACACGCATCTTCAGTTACCACCACGAGAACCTGTTGCGCACAGAAATCCAGCACTCAAGGCTTCCATTGCCAGCGCACTCAACGGCAGACCGCGAACACCAATGCTTCAACAAATCACGCCCTTTTATCCCCATCCAGCGCAACCGACGGGAAATATGCTTTACGGAGTTGGATACGTTAGTTCACAGGAGTCTCAACCGCAAATGCAGCCACATCAGCAGCAGTATATGCAGCGACCTCCAGGAATGGGTTACCAGCAATTTACTCAGTCGATGCACTCCTATCCTATGATCACACAATATCAAGTTCAGCCTGTCTATTATCCTCCACATCCTTCGCAAAACCCAATACAAGCACCAAGACATCCAATGAGGCAACGCATGCAGCTGCATCCGCTTCAGCAACAGGAGCACCGACAAAATCTAACACTCAATGTGCCAATGACGGTTGGACCAAATTTGAATCAGACACACAGTGAGACAGAAGATAAAAACAAGAGTCGAAAAGTTGAGTATACAGTAGCTCCCCAGCTACACTCACCCAGTGAATCAAACTTATCTGCAATGTGCAAGAACGCCGTCATCCCTGAAACACGCGAAAGTGGGGAAGGCCAGTTATGCATGGACGAATCAAGCCCTGTTCAACCGGTCACAGTTTCTCATGAAGCAGAGACCTCGAAAGCACCAGAACATATCTCGCGTGAAAACAGCGTGGATAAGTCCGAGATAGCCAGTACTTTAGAGGTAATCAATAGCAGTCGATGCATACCTTTCCGTACATGTTTTCATTTTTAGGTGAGGTTCAGTTGTCTAAAATACAGCTGATAGTATTGCTAGACAATCCGGTCCTTGCAGTTGCTAGGAGAAGCAAACCAGAAGGCCTCTACTTACACATTCTTTCGTAGATATCTAAATGTAAGTGCTCAGTAGGTATTAATACTCTCCAGCATCATCTGTGGGGCTCTGGAAATTTCGGTTACGTGGTTACAGTCCGCTGCAAAGTGAGTGATTAGTAACACAATACATTAGTCATGTTATTAGTCCAAAGCCGCTGACATATTGGATTCCACACTGCTCTATTATGGAAAATACGGCCCACTACCGGCTTCGATCCTATTGGGTTAGGAGTAAGCTGCATGACGAGAAAGCGTACAGCGTTAAGGTCTGAAACCATCGACTGGAGCAGATACTGAAGCTTTCTCTTACCAAGAGCCTAATGTGATAGCAAACCTTTCCTGAAGTGAGAAGAGATTAGGTTTCCATCAGAGCGGCTACTTTCACCTCCATAGCCCCTAAAAGAAGGAACCAGCTCTCAACCTATCTTTATATGCACGCCAGCGTTCGACACCGTCTGTTGGTGAGCACTTTGATCCATTTTTAACGTTTTTAGTAGTGGCTCTTTTCCGAGGTTTGGTAAATTAATTCAGAAATTCCCGATGAAAATGCCTGTCATACAAATGTATCTCAGCAAAAGTTCGTTGTCGCTCTGGTAGCTATCTGTTTTCCGTTGACACGATTTTTGGGCAGCGTTTTAATAACTCACACTTATCATAAGAACGCAGACTAAGATCACAGATTGTTGTGTACATGCTCGGATCCATATCAATACAACCACAACGATGAGCGAAAACAAGTCTCTGAAAACTGCAGCAGCAGCAGATGATGATATCACAATCTGGAGCCACAAACTGACAGCAGGATAAGGAAATTTATCATTTGGTCGAGCGTCGATAAAAGCATTTTCTTCCTGGTCAACTTTTCCCACAGGCACTGTCTGACTGTGTTCGGCGATAGCGAGTTTGCAAAACTGAAGGGGGGGGGGGAATAAGACAACATTATACATAACTCATGCAAAGGTCTTCTCCAATAAAATTAAAAAAATAGCACTAAGGGTGTACAACATCACCCACCACACTTTGGTCTAAGGGTGCTGGATGAACATACGACTCGGGCACTCGTATCGCCTGATTCCTTCCAGATCTATTCCGGAAAATACCACCTCGACAATCAGGTGCGCAGGAATCAACAACTCATCAGAATGTGGTTGGAAAGTCCCGGGTTTTTTTTCATTACGAATTGGACCACTCTCAAATGATTTGTCACTCCCTATCCAACAGCGTGTGAACCTAATACACTCTTTTACAAAGCTTTCAAGTTGAGCTGAGTGTATACTCCAGACAAAACTGAATTCTTGCTAAAACTTGCTTTTGATGCACTCTTGTGCTCCCAAACTGCAACGGACAAGTATTATTTTTGGAATGAACGATAACATGGTGCGTGATTTCAACTATATCGGTATAGGATTACTACAGTCTGTGGCTGGGTGGTCGATCGAAGAATACGATTTTCTAACGTCCAATTTGCTGTATGCTTCAGACTACAGGGCATATAAATTCAAACCAAACGTCCATGTATCGTCAAGATTGGCACAAGATTCGGTTTTGTCAAAAACGAGACACTGATCATGTCATTGGTGAGCAATCTACCCTTGCTAGACGCGACTTTCACCATGGTTACCAACCGTATGTAAATAAATCAACAAGATACAGGGTTCCGACGAAACATGTAGGTACGTAGGTGTTCTTAAAGTGCAAGACGGCTTCATTGTAGGTTAAACAAGAGTGGCTGAGTAAACAGTCATAGAAGTTTTTTTATTCTTACAACGCGTCACTACTGTAAGTGCTGATTAGGACATAGAAAGATGGCCACAACTGATACATCCATATGTACAAAGCAGTTACTTCTCAGCACTAAAGTCAGCACGTAACCAGTCTTCAAGTTTGGAGAACTTCAATCTGTTTAAAGAGTTCTGGCTGTTTTGTCACCATCACAGAATGACTGTGCCCAAAATGTTTTTCTGTTCATCTTACAGAAGCTGATGAGTCAATTATGACTGAATCGAGTACAATGTCAGCAAACAAGTATCCTTACAAGCTACCCTGTCCGGGACAAGGTAGAAGACATCCCCCCTCCCGAAAGATCCATTCTCTTTCTAGCAGCCCTGGTGTTTCCTTTCTAATTCGATTGAAAATATGGTCTGTCAGCCGCTTCGGAGATGTGGTTCTGAGGGGAAGAAAGGGATAAGCGTGGAACAGCTAATCGTTGATTGATGACAGACATACTAACTGAACCATTGTGTATAGGATTTTCTTCATAGTACACCATAACGTTTACCAGATAATATCCAGCAGTTTTTCTGGCCTCAGCAAGCCCCTAATCTAAGATGATCTATTTCAGGGCCTCTATGAATAGGGTGTTCGCCTTTTTGGAAAAAAAACGCCATACGCGACCCACGCGGTTGTTTTACGCATTCATCAGGCACCCAGATTCATGAATTTGACAGAATGCCTTCAAAGGTTGCATGAGAGACTTGGTGGTTTACGTGTGAACATGGCAAAAAAAATCGTTAACATGGCCGAAGTTACTGAAGACTAATAACTTAGTGTTTAGTTTAACCAGATAAAAAACGGGCCTGTTTCACTAGTGCAGCCATGTCAATCGAGACAAAATTGAGAGACAGGGGCACTGCAAACTTTAGTGTTGGAGCAACAGCCTGGAGTAAGAAATATAATGTCCCCTCAAACGACTCTCTTCAAACTGACTACTATTCTGGTAGGATCACGTGATGAGAAATAAATCAATAAATTTTTGTTTTGACAGGAGATTAGTCTCACTTATCACCATATCAATCAATCAATCAATCAATCAATTTATCAGCTATACATAGGCACATTGGTTCCAGCTGGTACAGCTTCGATCACCAGAAAGTGGGAGAGTATGAGACGTACTGCCAAGCCTTGTAGTCAGTAGTATGTTAACTTAGTTCGAGAACTGAGTAGCTATTCATCGAGGTGCTATCCTTGATGCATGAGTGCCACTGACTGCTATTTCTGCAAGTGTCATTAACCATTGGTGAGTTGAGTCCTGGGGTTCCCAACCAGGGAGGTGGCAGTTATCGACCCTACGCAATTTTACTGGTTAGTATTTTTATAGTTCTTCGCCGAGTCATGCACTGTTTACCTGTCGGTCGCTTCCACTCAGTAAGGAACTAGGAGGAAAGCGCTCTGAGAAGCAGACGGCCTTCCGGCATGCGGATGAGGTCAGTATATTGACAAGGTCGTATAAGGGAGAGGTCAGTTTGATCGCACTTGTGCACTTTAACCTCGTCTGTCTGCCTCTCAAAGGTTGACCTTCTGTTGCTCATGGTGAAGAACAGCAACTCAGAGGTGTGACATGAATACCACCTGAGTCAAAGCTACCTTAATTCTGGGTTAGAGTGAGACTGGTCCGGCAAGAGAAGATGAGAGCAAGTAGATAACAGAAGCATTGGCCTTGCCAGACAGGTGGTCGCTGCACCGAGTATAGGCAAAACAATGTATTATTGTTCACTTACCTCTAGAAAGTTTTGTTGTGTTCTAAAATGGTGATGGCGAAAATCCATGTGGATGATAAAATGGTTCATAGACAGACAGCCACCAGTTCGATAAATGGTAATAAATCGACTCCAGTGATTTGGTGACGTTTGTTTTTCGTCTTTTTCGCAGAAGTCTGACGAAAGTACCAAGAATTCGGAGAAAAGTGAATCAACGATGACTCCAACGCGAAGGACGCACACTCCAAAACATGTTATATCATCTAGCAGTGAGTTCCTCAACCACAGTACGATGCCGAAACCGGGAGAGGGCAACCCTACTAACTCTTCACTTCGACAGTCCCCGATGGGAGCATCGTTTCATGTGCTTGGGAACGGTTTCGGAACAGCTGATGGCGACCCTGTACAGAACGGAAGCCATCTATCGATGTTGGCAAGCCCATCTATTTCTCGGGCATCCCATTTACCACACGGACAGTATAAACAACAACCCAGACTTGGAGTCTATTCAGCAACACGGCTGAATAAACCGAGCGAGCGAGTCACCCTGTCGACCACTGAACATACTCCTTTAATGATCGATTCTAAACTTCGAACGGATACAGCCTTGAACAGTGCACAAACCACTCACAATGACAATCAAACTTCTGTTACTAACGCACTTGAAGCTGCAAGTCTCTAGACAGACTGAAATCGTTTACCAGTGTCTATAAGCCCCCTTGGTCCCCCTGGAAACAAGCGCTAATTGACAGGTCACTTGTGTACTGCTATTTACACTGTGACACGTTTACTCTACCTCGACTGCGCTCTGTCCCATTCTTCTAGATTTAAAGGTGAGCGAAAGCATAATGTATACAAACTCAGACTTTTGTATGAAAAACATAATCTGTTACACTAAGAAGCACATCGAATTGCTACTCTGTGTCCCTTGTTTACCCCGATGAAAAACTACACATTCAGCCCACTTTTTGTATCATAATTCTCACTCACTCTTCTATACCCGAAACAATGTAAAACCAGCTTCCATTATGTAGGTATTTCGTTCGATTTTTCCAAACTCTTTTTCCCAATGCACACGTATCGTAACAGTGCTAAAATCTTCTGACCGATTGACCATAGTCAGCCACAATAATCAACGAACTTCAGCGAAATGTGATGGATGTAGTCACTGTGCTTTTGACCAATCTAACCCTGCGAAACATCCTGCTTTTTGAAATAAATTCTGGTATATCTTGAGCCTCTACAAAGTTTTCGCCAGTCATTATGGGTGTTGTTGGGCGGTTAATTAACATTCCCATTCGGAATGGCCTGGTGAAACAAATAATGAGTACTATCTCAAAATACAATGAACCCTTCCTACAAGGAACACTTGGAGGACAAACAGGAACTAAAGTTTCCCCAGGTGCTAAGTGTTCCGTCAGTAAGGAAATCAAAAAGTGATGGTTACATACCCACTACTAGCTAAAGTGTTCATTTCTAGTCAGTCTTGGAGTCATGACTCAATGACGTGTTTTTAGAATCTTTGTTATACCTCAACCGGTCTATGCTACTGTGTACTCATAGGGGCGTACAGATCACACTTACCTAACTGGCTCAAAGATTGTTGTGGGGGCCAATGCAGCTCCAACAGCTTGGATGTTACAACATTCAGCGCGTGGCATAAGGAATTCAAGCATGGCAACTAATGAAGTCAAGTATTTGACAGCTATAAAGAAGTACAAATATGCATTCTTTAAGACCTATCAGAGGCAACGTACAGTTGAAAAGTTTCTTTCACCAAATGCGTGTTATCACAACAAATGAGATCAATCCTGGGAGGTTTATATCGGCGAAAGGAACAAGGCCTTGGTTGCGGAATTATTTATTAGGAAATGCCAACTTAACAGTTACAGACTACTAGACAAAGAATCAAAACTCTCATATGCATCTTGTTCACTTTTCAACAGAGGCAGAGCGGAGTTACGAGAAAACATACTACTCGCATGCCCTCCCATCAGTAGTATCACCGTTACATAGGTAAGTGCATAGCTTAACCAAACGTTCAGTTCGCCATTCTTGACCTTCCTGGTCCAAGCCACTGACCCAGTCTGTGTGGCTGCTGTAATTAAATAAATGATTCTCTAACTGATACTTTTAGAGACATCCGCATGAATCTCCGGTGCCTTCGGTCACAAATGCCAAACCGCTCGTGACCGAACGGTTGATTGTTCAAACTACTAGCCCAGAGGTCGCGGGTTCAAAAATCCCTTGAGCATTGTGCACACTGTTCTGAGTAAGAATGAAACGGTTGTACAGTGCTCCTCGGGTCTTGAGCCTGGGGTGGTCCCACCACAGGAAGAAATTCATATTTAGATTAAACAATTTCAGATGACAAGTAGATTTTCTATTAGGATTTTGGCTTTCTCTTGCCAGCGCTTGAGAACACGGGGTAGTTGACTGCAGCTGGTGTTCGGTAACGAAGCAGCTGTGACGTGGCTGACGGGAGACAACGTAGGTCAACTCAAGATAGTGTGTAGTGCATTCGATGGTGGGTTTTCACAGGTGGATACCCAAACACCATTGTATGTAGACTAGATTAGTTCATGTACAAGGTCAAGAAAAGGAGGAGGTAATCGGTGATTTACGGTTATCAATGCTTGCCTCTTGGGACACTTCCTACATCCCTCGTTCTGACCAGCTGATCCCCCCAGTCATGTAATTACTTCAGTCCTTTCCCGAAAGGGATCCCAGAAGCATCTCTAAACGTGCAATATTCTTATTTGGCGCGCCGGTTTTTCATTCAGTCTGCGGTACAACGTGGCTAAATTCGTTAGGTGCAACCTACAAAGGCGTATTCATGCAAACTCTAGTCAGTCTCTGAGGTGTGTAGTTTAACCATAGACATTAGGCGCGATTCATACAAACTGATCTTACCAAGCCGAATATGAAACACCCAATCAGCGGGCAAGGTGAGACAAAGCTTGATTTTTTTCCATCTCTCTGAAACAGCTACGTTTTAGCTGAGAAAGTATAATTTTTGATGCTCCAGTTAAACTGAATTGCCTATTGTGTTTAACTAGTCCAATAAATGACCGTAATAGCTCCCAAACTTGACGGTATGTTGTGACAAATCCGGAATAAAACATTCGCCTGAGACACACGTGGATATCAAACCGAGCAATCAAACTCATAGCGGTGTTAGAGAATAGAATATTGTTTCCAAGTGTTTATCATGTCTTCTATATTCCCATACCAATTCTAACGTAACAGAAGCTTCCAATTTCATCTGTGAGTGTCGGTTCTCTCCAGGCGATACTACGCCATGTGGAAAATCACTCTAGATTGCTACTGTAGCAATGGTTGTCCTGAGAGACTTGCTGGAAATAACCTTTTGTGAAGCATGGTCGTTTTGGGAGGGACCTAATCGTTGAAACATTGAGGACATGTCCTTTGAGGCCCGGCATTTCCCGGTGACTGTCTTTTAAGACGGATACAAGTGCAGTTTGATCGGTCGAAGTACCATCACAGGATTGTTTAACAGCAGAGGTTACCTGACCAAAGAAACCATTGCTCTAGTTGACCCATTCGTGTGGCCACTGAAACACCCAACACCGCGGAAGCTCCATTGTCAACGTTTTATTAGATTGCTTATATCTTTTCATCTTTAGTCATTGAAATAGTTTCCTAATTAAATATAAGAATAATGTAACCCGAACGTAGTTTGAGACGGATTTGTGCAATTGATTTGGAAATCTGCTGTAAAAAACCGAGGGCGTTATATGACAGTGTAGCAGGGAATCGTGTCTTAAACCTTTGAAGCACATTCGCGACGTTTGGCCTTTCTATATACACTTGTTCTCAGAATTCTGATCAAATACAATCATTATAGCTACTGAATAGCTTAGTAAATTGCCTTAGTCAGCTGGAGAAGACCGTCACCATCAGAACGATGCTACCAGCTCCCAAAGACATGTCAGGTTTAAACATGCAGTTTGCCTAGTCAGCCAAATCAGAATTACTAATCAGAACAATACAGCGGACTACCAAAGCGCCTTGTGTAAGAAAAGGGCGGTATGCAACGGCAACGAGAATTTGGCTATCAGTGTTGTCAGGCCTGTTTACTTATAACTTGTGAAAGTAGTATCATAGTAGCCTACGAAATATTCTAACATATTTTACACAGAAACAAGTAATTTCAAAAAATATTGCCCTGGCAGTTCGTTCGTTTTTGGTCCTAGTTCTTAGAACCAAACAGAAAGTATCATTAAACTCAGCAGCCTTATGAGTGGTGTAGTACATATATACATGTATCTCGAATATCGCACCCATTAAAACATGAGGTGGCCTGGTGCAGCACATTCAGTTGTTCAAAAGCAGCATAAAAAAGAGATTCATCTGGGTTCCAGGTGAGTCCCCCGTTAAATCTAAATTATTTGGCAAATGAGTGTATTTCGCTAGTTTCGTTCAATTTGGGTTCAAATAGAACATAAGGTTGACGGAAATCGGAGACTGTGCCCATCTGATGAGCCCCAGGAAGGGCGAAACCGGTCGTGGGCTGTCGACGAATTTTCAGTAACCTTATGAGTAGTGTATTACGTCCACCATTAACTTCGTTGTGAATGATATGGTGCATGTGTGCATGTTATAGTTTAGTTTTCCGGTTTTCGCGGTAGAAATTAACCGATAAAGGTTGACACACACTCATCAGAGAATCCAATAAGATGGCTGAAAACTTCGTGGGACTAAGCGTTGTCAGGAAACGGGCCTACCTTATCCAATTAGCTTCAATACAAAACTTACTGGCAGTTATCAGATGCACTCTATAGTGTTCTTGCCACATTTGGGATTTTTTACCCACAGGACAGGTCACATACTGATAGAAAGTAACTCGTTTCGTTGAATGTGGTTTAGCTTACAGCTATTTTCTGGCCTCAGCCTGGTGCATAAATATAACGTGACTCTCCCTTTCACGTACAACCGTTTAGAAAAAAGTGTGGCTAACTCTTGGTGGTTATCGAACGAAGCCCAGTGTGTCTGACTTGAGTCTGATTCAACCAAGAATCATTGTGAACCTATATTTAATCACATGCACAGTAGCCCTTGATTATGCGAAACTACGCTCAGTAATTTAATGCAAACTTACTTCGAAACCAAGCTGAATCTCCGGTTTCGGTTTAACTAGAATTCTCATTTATCTAGAAAATCAATAGCCAACAAGACATGGTGTGTCCAAGTCGTAAACTGAGTACCAAGTGCGTGACTGCAGACGATCGATAAATCCTGTGAATTGTGTAAGAATGGACTACCAATGAATCATCTTGAAAAACGGACCAGAACACATATCAATGTTTTGTTTGCACTATCTAGTACCGTTAAGTTATCTAACAATACAGGATATCTTCTGTGTTGCTTGATCGAGACTGTTTCCTGTTTATTATTCGCATATTCCCCATCGGTCGTCGTACCAGGCGCTTCATTTTCCGTAAACAAACGTCTAAATCCCTTGGAAGTTTGGGAGCGAACAAATCTGTGATACAGTATCTTGGCAAAGCATCTACAAGAATATTCACACCCATTATTGAAAATGTTTTCACGTTCAGAAAATCTTATGGTTCTAATCGATTCCTCGATAAGAAAAGAGCATAATGGAAAAGAAGGATAAAATGTAAAAGACATTACCTACACTTGGCTGTAATTTAATCCATCCAACTGGTAACACTTCAAAGACCCTCTTTCTTTGTATATCGACTTACTGACCAGGAACGGCTACATGACCCGCCCTGAAAGGAATTCCAAACTTGCAGTGTCCTACTTCTCTAAACCAGCTTCGCTGGCTGACCTCTGGCTTTGAGCACAACCAACGGTGTTACTCCACCACACAACGCCGGAACACCAGCAGCATAACTGCTAAATTCACCTGACTTGGTTTCAGCTAGCTGGATTGTTCACGGGATCATTTATCTCACAGAACAAAAGACAAGCAAAAACGAATGAGGACGTGCAGGAAAACGCAGGCATCAATCAATTCCTGGAACCTTTAATCCCTTTTTACATTTCTCCAAGCAATTATAGGGGTACTGATTTATTTACGAACAAATCATTTACTTGTTTCTGTCCGTTTCTTCCCATGATAGTTCACTGCAGAGAATTAGGGTCTCACTGTCCCTACTCATCTCTCATTGATTAGTTTGTTACCTTCAACAAGGCAAGCATAAAAACTCAAGTACGTTTTCATTCACACATGTTTACAGTAAAACACTTCCAGGAAATGCCTACACATTGGGCCTATGTGTTTAGTCTGAATCACCACAAGGTGCACTGTCTCACGAAGGTAATCGTGCATACAGACAGGTGCAGAAAAGCAAGTAATACTTGGTTGAATTGGCCTCACCTGCTTGGGCTAGTCGAGTGCAGAGTGTAAGGCCCTCGGTGAATTATATAGTCCACCTATGATGAGCGAATTCGGCGCAGCCATGCTTTTGGTGGCATGGGGCAGCAGATAGGCAGACCTGCTATCACAAAGGAAACTCAGGAATAATGTGGACAAAAAGGGAACGCTTTGGAAGACTGTCAATATCGAAACAGGTTGGGTGAAGTGGATAGTGACACCCGTGGATTTTGAGACAGACGTAGACATGAGGCCGATAGGCATTGTATCAACTGTTCGTGGGGTTATTGTGGAGTTGAGTAGCCGGAACGCAGCTGTTTCGTCTGTTGACAAAAGTATGCTCCAACAAGCTGTAGAACTGCACGCATGAATCGTTCTACCCAAAATCTTAATCATCAGGTAAATTCAAAAATTTGGACTTTATAATGCTATTTCGTGAGTCGACGCTCAACACTTGCCGAGGCCGACGATGAAGAATGAACTACCTCACCTTCAGGAGATGTTTCACGCCTGAATATAAGTCAAGTGCTCCGGGGGATGCTGGATAAGAACTTATTATCCAACGCAGGCTCAGTACCACCAAAAGTAGTTACTGTGTATCGGGAAGGGAACGGTATTCACCCTAAAACTTACGCTTTCCAGGACATGGACGAAAGGTCTCTCACCTCAAACAAGGCCTGACCGAAATAGTGCAAAGATTAGTGAGAAGGATAAAATAACACCCAACAATGAGAACAAACTTAGCAGTGCAAGTTAAGCACACACACCACAGGAGGCTACCTGACGATGTATTCAAAATTACATTCATAGCCAGTGGAATACGATGGGGGTCTAACATTTCATTTCTTGGAAAAGAAAGACAGACTCCATTTGTGGACATAGTCTTTGAATCACGAAAGCAGCTTACCTATTACACATAGTCTTGACGTACTACTTTGAATTCGTCATAGACTCCGGAGGTCCACAGAACAAACGAGGAAGAGCTTCCGTGGAGAACATACGAACCGCGACGAACGACAATTTACTCAGCGCGGAACAGACTTCACTTGAAGAACCTTCTAAAACATGGTTACTTCTCATTTCGCGATCCAAACTGGCTATCGAGAAAATCCTTTCCTGTTCATAATTACCCAGATACAAGTGGCTGTTAAATGACAGTAATAATCTGCTTGTTGATACATCAGTGAACCACTCCGTTTTATAGGTCTGAGTGTACTTGGTACTCGATCAAATTGGCGAATTCAAGCAAAGGCAAAAAAAGCGGGTGGAACACTCATGCTTTGCCAGTCAAGTGTACATACGTGTGAATTAGTTTTGATTTGCTACGATTTCCAGAATAAAATGTTTTGTTGGTGAGCAGTCCCGTTTACGTAAGTTCGAACCCCGGATGGATAAGATCCCAGATTATAACTTCAATGACCGAGTTTTGAAGTCCCAAGAACGCTTCCAGATTGACCGCTGACCCTTGTCTAACCATTCTCACATCTACCGTTTCCAAAACGACTAAGTAGGTTTACACATACCTCTAGGAGGAGCGCAAATAAGAAAAATACGTGGTACCTTCAAAGTTTGGCCTCTTGACTCCATTTAGGGAGAAACAATCGGCTGTTACCTGTCCACATTCCTGGCGAGACAAGATTTTCAGACAAAATGTTTTTTGTGTTGTGTAATTATGGCACACATTCCTGGCACTTTCGATTGAGTACCACACTTGGAAGGAATACAGGCAGGTGAGATCTAAATCCTTATGCGTATAGTAGCGATCTGAGAGGCCCAATTTGGCAATCGGTTTATTCGTTGAGAAACGCGTCAAACCATTGATTGGTTGAAATTCCCGGTAGGCGCTCAGATTTCTGGCAAAAATTGTGCTGTATTGAAAATTTAGGTGGAACAGAAAGATTTCTTAAAAAAGCAAACTGGAGCAGAAATTTTCTTCACGAGATATGGTCCAAATTAACAGAATCAGTAAGTCTTACCTTACAAGCTTCGAAAAAGCGGTCAAAAACAATAAGTGCGGAAGTAAATTTGGCTTTGTCGTGGTTGTTCGATGCAAATATGTAAATCCGGTGCTTGCAAAAATATCCGACAGATATTTGCACATAGATTGGTACATGTTGGCGTACTCTGAGTTGGTCTGAAAAACGCTGAATTAGCAACTGAACGTGCCGCTCTCCAAACTGTGTGGGTTAAGCCCCTCACCCCGCATGACCAGCGCAGTTGAATTCACACCGCCATCAGCTTCGGCTGGCTTGTTCATGATGCTTTCTGAGAAGATCCAACACCGATGGAACCGTAAGACCAAATCGAAGTTGACCTATCAAATTCAGCGCAAGTAAAGGACAGTAGCCCTCTTGTGTAGCACAACCGTCCAGACTAGTCACGGCATCAGTGAATCTACCAAGTACAAAATTTGTTCAAACTGAAATCCTGGATGGGGGCTACCCTAGCTGAATAGATGCACGGTGGAGTGGTTCCTATATCTGAATACCCCGGGAATAACTCCTTATGTAATGCAGCTGAGTGGATGTGCACTCCACTCGTAAGCGGTACGTGAGAAGCTGAAATGAGCAACCGACGAAGCACCGAAAGGGGACAGGTGGTCCCTGTGAAACTATACATGGGAAATGTTGACGATAAATCGACCTGTAAAGGCGCTTTCCACTAGGAATAATCTCCTTAATACAGGTTTGACAATCACAACCAATATGGTTGGTTGAAAATCACCAAAATAGCCATCATATCATACTAGCCTGTTAGTGACGGTAATAGCCCGAAGTACTGGCATAAACTTCACACGACTAGTCGGTAAAAAACAGTTTTTGACTCACCGTGTTATGCCAAACCTGATGGCGTGGCAGCTGAGCGCCGAAAAGATGCTAACGCTGATAGTATTATTTTTATTCTTTTGCAATTCAAGCTCCAACGATAATGTCGATATTGTTTCCCTCTTGGATGGTGGTTCCTTTTTGTTGCGGGATTTCGCAGTAGATGTGGTTGAGAGAACAACGCTTTTATGGACAGTTAGTTAGTCAGGGAAAACTCTCTTTCGAAGGGTCACTGTCGAGGCTACGTCTACACTGCCGTTTAGGACACTTCTGCTTTTCGTGGACCACCCCAGCCTACCTCACCGGAACGCTACACACTGTGGATAATAGTATTTTATTGATAGTTCCATCCAGTTATTTTGAAAAAAGTAAATCCTTCTGTTGGTGACGAGCTTATGAACAAGCCCACTATGTGCCGAGATTGATTATCGCGCACTTTGTCCCCGTACTGCCTAAGTTCAGTTCTCCGTTTTGGAGTAGATCTTCGCAGGACACAAAAATGATATAGAAGGATACAGCCTTTAGCCACAGGGATAATCGATTGTGACGCCTAGACTCCTTGATCCCCTGAGTGAGGCTTGGCAACCGATCGACACAAGCAGAACGATTACTGGATCGTTGTTCAAAACGCTGAACCAATCAGTCACATTACCCAACTGTGAGTTAGCTTACCAGTTCAGAGGTGATAATTCAATAAATGTTCAATGAGCTTTGATGGGATAGTGGTAAAGCGTTTGCCTCGCATGTCGGATACCTGCGGGTTGAATCGCGGTCCGTATAAGCTCTGCTGACTGGCTACAATCGAGTATCATCTATAATAAAGCTTTTTAAAGACAGTGATGTAAGCAATAGATTGTACGGACCACACGACCACTTGAAACCGAAATTAATACTGCATCGATGTACATACAATGGTCTAATGGCCTATGAGCAATTTCACAGACGGCTTTATGAACCTGGCTGAAAAGTACCGTTACATTTAGGGACGTTGATGTTTCTTTGTAATTGTTTCATTCGTTACTAGTATGTTTAAAAATCCTTGATTATTGCCGACTAACTTTCTGTTGAATACAGTTTCGGGAATTTGGTGTGTTAGTAGTAGTACCTACAGACTTGCTGCATTTCAGTGTGCACCAGTAGAATTGGTTTGTAAACAGAGTTTGGCACTGGTGCCGGCTGCTGAATTCCTATGCAGTTCATATGGCTCTCCGCTAGTGATTTTAGTCTTCATATCAGTCTGTACTTTGTAGATCACGTGGTTAACAAATAAACGATAGCTTTATTTTCTCTCTTGCTACGTTTTTATCCCTAAAACATGTGTACGGCTAATCAGCACTTGTCCGAA
>NW_008751679.1:145722-180596 GCF_000715545.1 Opisthorchis viverrini | reverse complement strand
CAAATAAACGATAGCTTTATTTTCTCTCTTGCTACGTTTTTATCCCTAAAACATGTGTACGGCTAATCAGCACGTGTCTTGTCCGAACAAGAGGAGCAGGAATGTTAGTCTACATTCTTATCCGCTGCCAGGCAATCGTGGCTGGGTTTTTAAAAAATGTATACCGTCCACTTACATCCAGGCGTGCCACAGTGTGAAAACGTGATATGGGAGTTAAATAACTAAGCATTACTAACAAAGCATCCCGGCGGGGACAAACTAAATGGCTTTCAATGACAGCCAGGTGAATTCGAATGAAGTACTATCCCAGTTTGCTTGTGCACCCGGTACAGAGTATAGAGTAGAGTACCTCAGAGATACATCCTGAGTTCCTTAACGTTATTCCCGGCAATGCCCAATCGAACCCTCGTACCTTAGATAGTTTGATGTAAAGAGTGAAACTCAGGTGCTAAGGTGAGCGCAATCCATTTACCTGGTATAGAATACCATGATTTTACTGTGACCACAGACTGAAAGAATAGGATCACACAGTAGTGAAGCTGGCAGTTCAAGAAACTCATCATAGTTGTCTCTCATGAGTTGCGGATTGCCGTGCGAATAGGATCTAAACGACAAGAAGACAGTGCCAACTTCCGTGGGGGCGATGTTGACAATTTCGAAGGGAAACTAATCTGCGATCAAATAAATATACTTCATTGGAGAAAGGCGGACGAATAGGCCATTATTTATGGGCTTTTCCGCACTGAGTGATATGTTCTTTGTCCAGTTGCTGCTGCATTTAGATAAATGCAGATCCTGCAGGCTGTATTCAGAGATCTCAGCATTGTCCAGATTATCTGTGATACAAAGTGTAAAATACTTGTTCTGGGTCTTGGAGTTGCCATTTAGCTCTACCATCAGCCGGCTTCCGATAACACGTCGAAGTGCTCGAAAAAACCTATGATGATGAAGTTACACATTAGTGCTTATGTACACTTTTCCCATTCAGGTTCATAACCGCAACTTGTTCGGAACAAAGTAACTTTATGAAAAACTTATAGCTACTTTTGTTCTTGTTTTCACTCAGTTAGTTATTCAACTTTTTTTAAAGAAAACACAGATCTTACCCTTGGGAAATCACATGTAGTTGTGATGGTAGTTCTTCAGTAGTGGTAAAGAAATTCGGTCTTATAGTTCTGCACTTTCTGGTTTATGAGTACGCGGATTTTCTCCAGTTTTACAAAGTTCCATGACCACATTGAAAATTCGTGAACGAACATCAGTTCCTGGCAGTTTAACTCGCTTGTGGCCCGTGAACCTACCCCCATGATTTGCTGTCCGATGAGACCCCAAGTTCCATTCTGGAAAAGTGTGGATATGTAGGAAAATGTGAGCGCGGTCGAGGATAATGGCGTTCCTCCTCACTGTACCACGTATAGTTGAAACATCCAGAAGTGTAATGACTTCTGGACAACACGTAATTATTGGAGCAACACGAGATAGCCCACCAACGTATGTATAAAGAAACGGTAGCAATGCCGGCGAAAGCTATATTCGACGTACAGGGACGCTCGGAAGCTTTGAAATCAATGAACACTTCGGTAGCTAAATAAGTCTAATTCTAAAAAAAATAACGAAATGTGATCAGCCGCAATTTGTGGCCGGTAACTCCTAACTAGATTGTGTTTCTACTTGCCTTATTGACTGATCGAATGTGAAACGGACATGCATTTACACATTGATCGCTCTCATGTGGCGTATAAGTTTTGGAATTCTTGCAGTCATGGATGTCCTCGGCTTTTGATGGACTTGACGACAAGCATTGTCAACGTAAGCCTGCACTTCATGGTACAGCATAAAGTGCCATCGTCAACGAGCTAACAAGACCACCCACCAATTCAGCAGTCCTTGTCCACTAAAGAGCTATACTCCTTCGACAACCATCGTGTAAAATTAGTTCAGCTGGACTACGTACACTTATAAAATTGGATTGCAGTTTTTCAGTTAATATAAACTCATGCTTCGTTAGGTAAACGGTCGTCAACTAGGTGGTTCTAACCCACTCTGTTGTTTGTTCGACTTTTACCATTACGTGGTGGATAACATAAGGTAGCTGAATCTCGGGGAATAGTCATAAAATATGATTTTGTATAGCTTTGAACACAGTGTTGACTATATTTCAAACGGGCTTTAATCCTTATCTGGTGAACATCTCTTGGGGTCTATTCTAGCCTTTTTTCGATCCGACTCCTCAACTCAACACCTAAAGTACAGCACACCAATTTGTCGTAGTAAAGTGTTCAGTTTGAATATGAGCGTTTGTTCAACGCTACCTCTAAATTTTAAGCATCTAAGTGTCGACCATTTTGGAGGGTTTCAAATGACCAACATCACAAAGTGATGTTTCTAAAGTATAACTAGACTCGAATATACCTCACACGGTTTGTAACCCCTTTCTAGTGAATTGACAATTAGGTTTAGGAGTAATGCATATTCATGATCCGTTAAGAAGATAACTCGTTTGCATAGTTAATCTGTGGTCAGCGGCGTACCGTTGATCGATAGGTTCAATCCCGAAAGATACAGCTTTCACTTCGACTTGGTTCTCAGAGTAGGGTCTAATTGTGGCCAATGCGTCTCCACATTTTGTGAACACCATAAATCGAAAGCACTTTGAAAACCAAAGATAAACAATTGATCGACTAATTAACTTAGCTCAGATAAAACATAAAACTGAAATCCACCAGTGCTAATGAATTTCAACAACATGAGTTGCATTCAGATAATAATGGTTCCACACAAAAGTATACGACTTCAGGTGGTAAACAGAACTTCGCTAAATTTTCTAACCAATATTTCTTTTGAAAGTTAAAGCCTGTGTACATGGTAAGGACCCATATCGACACGATGCAGGAATCTTTACGGAGATGCGAACCAGAGACTCATTAAGTAGAGGTGTGAGCAGGAGCTAATTGTCGAACTCTGATTAAGTAGCTATCAGACAGGACAGAGTGCCACTAAACGTTCAACTATTCAGTGACGTAGCGTGAACAAACTTGTTGGATGAGAGTTGTGGCATGCTGTTTCTTCCGGACATATCTCTTCTATTAAAGAGGTACGGAAGTTTCCCCCTTTTCCTATGGTTCTTATGATACTGGCCTCTGCTTACTCCAGTACTGACAACTTATCAGCACAGAATAGCTCCCTTTTCAGAAAAAATACAACTTCAAGCTGTACAGTCTTCTCAGTACTTCCCCATTCTAGTTCTGTACCGATCATTGATCCGTTCCCTTTGTCCAAACGCTTTCTTCAGTCAGTGATATCTACTGATAACTTTCTGGTTTCCGAACCAACAACTCAGGAAAGGTCAACATGCTCTGCTTCATGCACGTTTGACTGTCTGTAATATGGAAAATGTCTTTTCATTTTTTGCGTCTTAACTTTATTTTAGTTTGTGCAAGTTCGTTAAATGCTCGTTATCTCATCCATCCTTATGGACTGACAATTGTTCTCCGACTGGAAGATAAAGACTTCATCCGATGGTCCGTCCCCTAAACCTGATTTCTAAGTTAACGAAACACACTCATTTGCAATCCAGTTTAATTTTGCGGGAGACTCATCTGGAGCTCAGCCGAATCTCCCGTTTCCGTTTTTTTAAGCAGTTGAATGTTCTACCCTAGGCTGCCTCATATTCCGGTTGGAGACGTCGCGATACATGTATCGACTCATGACGTTGATGAAGAGTTTTCAGCTTCAAATGATTCAACCTGCACTTGTGATGTATTCTTTTACTTGCATCACGTTTACTTCCTTTCTCTCACTTTCAGTTTTGCAGAACTATCACTCAGATAGTCCAAGAAGAACCAGAATGCGTGTTCCTGTCTCAGTGCTTGGTGCACTCCTGAACATATTTAGTACAGCATCCAACACAGCAAAAGAACCAGTTACGCAGAACGAGTGCAGGCGCGGTAGTAACACCCAAACGACAATTTAGGCCAATTCACCACACGAGTGGCATACAAAATATTTTTTCCTCAAACTAAAATCGAGTTCAGAAAACCATCGTATGATTTTGGAAAGGAATGTCAGTGAGCTATGCGGCTTGCTCCTTCAACAAGCTGATTGGGACAATAGGATCTGCGATGATACGGTTGGGCGAATCTGTCAGATTCGCACTGGACTTCTAACTTTAAAAATTAGGGCTATCCCACATTATCCTGGAACTCCCCGCTAACTCCACCAGTTGCTACATGGGCTCCACCAGCTCATGTTAAAAGGTAACAACAAAATATTCAACCTTGCCATGTAGAAATGGGCTGTGGAAGTCTTGAATTCCTTGAAAAGTCAAACAAAAGGAGCAAACCCATGATCTGTAAACTATCAACTCTCCGTTATCCGTTGTCTGTCACTGGAGACCGCAAAACTGCAATCCAAACGATATATATCCTTTGTGCAATCCAGGCCTCTCTAACCACAAAACACCTCTGACCACATTGAAGAGAATTGGATAACAAACAGGGCCACATACCTGCGTGAAAGTATAACACAGCAACCCAAAATCAGTCGTACATGTTTTTGGGAACCTCTACGAAGGCACAACAGTTAACATTCACCGGTTAATTCTAGCAGTCAAGCATTTCGGAAACACGCGGCAGTCTCGTGCAGTTCAGTCAGTTCATTCTTACAGCTGACAAGCCGTGCACCAAAGTGCAATGATTTCAGCTGATACAGCTCCTTTTACCGAGGATGAGGAAAATAATGGAACGACAGTCGTGCGTTGGAGAAGATAGCCAACTCTTTAACGTTTCTGTTGGTCCAGTATGACCGGAGGTGACAGCTACGCCGCTAATGCAGGATCGCCCTTGATTCTATGACACATCCATATCTGGCTCACTAATCATTGGTTTGTCTCGTCCCGCGATTCCTTTGCGGGCAGTTACCAACGCAACAGAGTTCACTGATAAGAACCTCCGTGCTTACTTGCCAAGTCAAGAACTGATTCCCTCCCGACTGTCCGGTCAGCCGCTACAAGAATGGATGGATAGAGCTCCACAAGGCGAGCTGTCCTTTGGCATGCAAATTACGTGGGCTTACCAGTGTAACCTTTGGAGTGTGACCAGCCTGTCTGTCAAAAAGCAATGAACTTTCCCGAAAACCATTTGACGTGCTTCAGCATTACTGACCTGATGTTCCCCCAAGACCAGCACACTGGAGACAGGAATGATCAAACACATAATGTTTCCGAAGGTATTTCGCACGCAGCGGCCACGTCTCTGATCCATAATACAAGACATATCAAACTGCGACATTGCACACTCCATTCTTCACAGCCGATGTCACGTTGGCGACAAGAATGTTGGGGGTTGAAAAAAGCTGTTCTGGCCTTTCCATTTCGGGAAGTGACTCCGTCTTTCACCAGTCCGCCGAGGCTTATGCAGCTACCCAGATAAAGGAGATTGTCTTCCTAATCGATCGGTTCATCGTGCGAGTGCCCCCGAGCAGACAGCATCAAAGAATGTGATGAAGGTTTTTTCACCTTTCTTTTATTCACCATCCAAATTAACATTGTGCCCGCCTAGTTCCTGGCGCTTCCCAGCCAACTCAACTCGATACTGTTGAGTTATAGAGACGCTTTGCAGAGTGAATGCCTTCGCATCAACCAAAGTGTTTCTGGGAGAGGGGGAATAACTACGCATGCCAGCACAATCCGTGACCAGAGTCCAGTGGTGTACTCCAATATGAGTAGTAATCCCGCATCGAAGCTCTCCATCAGTAGCTGATTGCCTAATGGTCCAGCTGAGTCAACGGCTGATTCACAGTTAATGGCATCCAAGTCACACCGCGTGAGCACTTGTGCTGAAAGATTTTGATATCTAGAAACCAATGCTGTTCAGCACGTGATTAAGGAAGCTGTTCCTCATTATCCGTGAGATGAGGGGCAATTCCGATTCGGCCATCTTGATGGGCTTCCTCAAAATTTGGTCGGTCAACTTGGACACCCATATTACCTGACGGAATCTGCATACAGAGGCAACCGTGACAAAGCTCAGCAGAAACTGAATTCCTCAGCCTCAAAGCGACAGCCTGCTGATACGACAAACGACCACCTTCTATCACGTTAAGATGCATTAATCTGGATTGAACCGGCCAACCTAACCACGCGAAGGAGGCTGGTAACTAGAATCCAGTAAAGTTTACTCATCCGTGGAGCTAAGAACACCCCCTTCACCGTACATACCACCAGACATCTGAACAGTAAGGTGAGGGAAATCTGGGTTCGGCCGGAAGAGTTTGAGTTGTCTGAGCGAATTGTGGTCTTGTTTGAGTGTTTCGGACACAGCTCACATCAATCAAAAGATGAGACAAGGTTTTACTCGCTACAGAGAACGGATTTTGAACGGTGCCATACGGGAGAGATCCCTTGAATCTGATGAAGGTTCATTTTGATTTTCATGACAGCTTAACCTTAGATGCACAGAAATGGTTAGGTAATTGAGACCCAAATGAATCAGAAGCATTTGGATGAGGAATGCATGTGCAGGAGTCAGTTTTTAAAGAGATGCATGAACTAATGGCACTGCCCATTTGCTCAGGCCAAGGAAGGGACATCAACTAAAACGTCCGTCCAAAAAGACCATGAAAGGATCAGAGGTTTGTTCGGCAACTAGTTTTCTGGCCTCTGATTCGATAGCCTGAACCGTGAGTCAGCGGTTTTTAAGCCTTCCTTGAGGGACACTTCCCGGAATCTCGCCCAATTGGTTACACCGTCTGACTTAGGGTGAAGACGCCGAAAATATGGCAAACCGGTCCAACCCCTGAAGCCGACACGCACAGCAATACCTTCTGAGCAGCACCGGATTCTTCGTTCCTTAAAGTATTCTGACTGTAATGAAAAATGCGCTGGCGGTCGCGGTTAAACCTTGGGCGGTCCGAGTGTGTGGCCTTTCGGACCGACCTTTTCTCACCCATGCGTCATCAGGAAAAGGCAGCAACGCTGCTTCCAAGAAAATGGATATACTGAAAGCCTCGAGGAAACTCCCCAATGCCTTTACAATCCTGTTGCATAGAAGAGTACGGCATTGGCTCCAACCCGCCTTGTACACGAGTCCTCGCACCATGGGGACTCACCGTTCTTCGTCTGCCTGCTCTCCCGTTTGAATTTCTGACATGGTGGAAAACCTAGTAACTGAGTTCTAGCGGCACAGAGGCCTGACTACCATGACAGTGTGGCAGATTCAGGTTGAGGTATCATTTTGCAACAAAAGATCCTCGGTGGTTTCACTAACACAGACTTCGATAGAAACAGGAACGTCCTGAGATGTTTGGCCATCAAATGAGACTGATGCGATTACTGTGACTTCCACATACTTGTTGACATTTCAGTAGGACACCAAAAGCAGTTGTACGCCAGAAGCGCAGAAACATGGGGTACAGCGTTGAGGATGAGTAGTAGAATGGGCGGGGATGTTTTTGCAGATCTCAAGATGGCCAAAAACAATAAAAATGACTCGGTTGCTGAACTCGTTAGCAGAGGCCTAGAAATACGACAACGTGGCTACCAAATTGTGTTTGCAACCCCGGAATCAGGTTCCGTTAGAAGTAAATCTGTAGCTTTCTACCGCCAGCTGCTGTGTGTGCTCATCTACATGCTCGTGCAGAGCGTCATACGTTCGTTGTAGGGTAAGGTGCTTGTGGAGCAGAAGGCGAGAACACAATGACCTGTCTCGCAACTATAGTAGGAAGAATCCGGGGCCCAAACGCAGTTGTCTCACACCTAATCGAAAGCAGTCATATAACCCACAAAGAGCACGCCTCACACGTGATACACCGGGTAGCCCTGGAACATTCATAGCTGCTAGGATCGATCGCAGAGCTGACTGGGATCCGATTGCACAAACTACAAGTTTATCCCGTGAGAACTATGAACTTGAACCGACGCGCCACAAATCCGGTCTCGCATACTTGTGTGATATTGACGTCAGTCACACGATTTCGTGACCCATTGACCTACATACCTACAATTCAATCACACCACATCCTATCCTTTTTCTCTCATTAGAGAACATGTCATTCACTCAACAGTTTCACGTGGTTTCATATATCGTAAAAATCTGATGTATCAACTATGCGGAGCAGTCACAGACTAAAAAGATGTTGAGCTATCTTTGTTTCTTCCAAGGCGTCTGAGGGAATCTTCAATCACTTGAACCATTAACAGTCATCCTCCGTGAAAATCCCTCAGATCCTGAATGCTAACTGATTCCATCATGCTAATTCTGTTGTTTTGTTGCTCCATCTACGATTGTGAACGAGAAGAAATACAATTAGTATTAGGGGTCCCGCTCAAACTCTGTCCCAGTAGAATATCAGCAATTTCACGTTCTGAAACTTCGGAAAAACGACAATCACAAGTTCGGGGTGTCAACGGGCTGCTAATAAATCCGACTTCAATAGACGCTAGCGAGTGTGACCACTAGCAATGTTGTGAAATGTAGGTAGCTCAGGTGCGCTGAGTGGGTCCCACTCGACCCTACACTGACCCATTGACCTACATACCTAAAATTTAATCACACCACATCTTATCCTTTTTCTTTCATTAGAGAGCATGTCATTCACCCAGCAGTTTCACGTGATTTCATATATCATACAAATCTGATGTCAAGCGGAGCAATCACAGCGTACAAGGATTTTGGGCTATTTTTGTTTCTGCCTACGGGGGGAATCTCCAATCACTTGAGCGATAAATAGTCATCCTCCGTGGAGTATGCATTCAACCCACATTACCACCGCTAACCATGCTAATCACGACATTCAAACAACTCGACTGAGTTAAAAATGCTAGCTCAGTATCTTTGCCTTAGAATGCCAGCTGTCTTTCCACCGACATGAACTAACATTATCTGCTATTGTATGCTCAGCTCAGTGCGATGTCGATCCAGCAGTTATACGGTCTATTTTTGGTTTCACAAGGCAAGCACTCATCGGTTGACCTATTTGACACGTGGTTTCTCCGTGTGCTGTGCGCAGGATAGCCGCCTGATAAACTGGTCCACTTAACGACTGACGTTTGATTGCTATTCAGCTGCATTGGACCAATCCAGTGCTCGAACCTCAACATACTACTTTCTTCCACGAAAGAAGACCTATTCGATGAAGACTAGCCATTCTGGAGTTTCTACTCTTAAAGTGATTTGTCTTGCTGTTGAGGTGAAGCCTTTCTTGCTGCCCCCAAACTTGCGATTCCTTCGCCCGAAATTGTGTAGGGCGTGCTGAATCTGCTTCAGCTTTACTTCAGCTTTACTTCAATGCACCAAACTTTCGGTGACCCAACTTAACCTGGTTCCATCGCACCTTTCGTAGCCATAATCCAGAGCGTGATCGTCCATATAAACCAAGTTGAATTCTAGCCTAAATGCAAGATTCCCAATAGAGTCGGAAATGGCCACTGCAGTGTACACCGGCGTAAAGCCCTCCTGTCATGGCAAACTAATTGACGAGGCATTAAACCGACAGACTATCTGCCCGCAGTTTCAATGTAGGAGGGAGCTGATTCGGACAACGTCAGACAACGTCAGACACACCCATATAACCCTACCGTACTATACGTAGCCATAAATGTGACCCCACTCAAGTCTGAACAAAACGAAAACACTAGGACCACTTGTGCTAAAGCTCAATAGTAATACATGACCAAAGCCATAAACGTAGCTTGAAATTCAGACGGAATTCCAAGGTAGCATTCATTGAGAGGTTGACGAACTTCAGTCGTTCAAGTGCAAATTCGTCACTTAACAAATGGGTGCACCACGGAATACCATAACAGTGCTTATGCCTATGGACGGATTAACGGATGCAAACTTCAATATCTTAATTGGCGGATTTGTTAAAACGTTGCATGTGACTGAGAATGAAGTCAAGCAGATTCGACATTGCAGCTTAACTTGCAGATGAGTCAATTTGATCTTAACTGATACGGTGAACACTGGGTAGTTTTGTCTCTAGTGCGTCGCTTTGATAGATGGACGTAGAAAGTATTTGTAATGCCCCCCTAAGACTGTTTGTCCTCCACAGTGGAAATCATTTGTATCAGCAGAGCGCGATCAACGGGCACTTCGTCTGGAGGACGAAAAAATCGGTCTCGCTGCTTAATGGTTGGTGGAAAAACCAAGACGGAGAGGGATACAGGGAAAATGTTACGGCATGTTCCGGGTGGAACTCACAGGCCGCTCGACTATTGATCCAGGGACAAAAGTATGAATCACTGGTAACCTCAACAGTAGGAAGATTGATCGTGTTAGGCCCCAAGTGTAATGAACAGCTGACATATTTTTGTACACCATGCCTCCAACTCTGACGGTCTCGCTGTGATAGGGTTGCCGCTCTCAAGAGTATAGCCACGGTAACAAGAGATCCTTATTCTATAAACGGACTAGTGCTTTGTGGCTTCAAGTTTAAAGCGTTCAGGTTCAACAATACACCCACAGCATTTCTTAGTTAGGATACGTAGTCAACCATACACTGCAAGTAATTGTTTCCACCTCTTTTGATAACGAGAAAAGATTCACAACCCCAAAGATCAATCACATTCCGTTTCACACAATATTTAGTTAATACAACTATTTGGGGTCACACACCTCTCTGTGATGTGTTTGCACAGCCGATGCTAAAAACCCCACAACTATTCTGATGCAAAGTAAAACTGTTGAGGATCATATTGAATGGATATTGTGGTATCTATTGAAAAGACAGTTGGAGAAGTTGTGATAGTCACATTCTAGCTTTGAAATGGACGACAGTGAGATGAGTAAAATCAAGTGACCTTCGCTGGATGCTCAAGGTAAGTAGGTGTCAAGAAAATATCTCATCACACACTCACACATTCATCATACCCCTTCTCCATCAGACCATTTTGTTCATAATTCAATAAAAAAAGGAACTTTTGGATAAGCGTATTTCTGCTGCACACTGTTGGTTAGAAAAGAGTTTTCTTCTTCGATCCCAGTTTTTCTGATGTGACTGAAACCTCACCATTTTTACCCACTGTTCTTCTTTGGCTACTCAAGGGCTTTCAAATTGGCCCACCTACATAGCAACTTTGAAATAAGAAACGAAAAATTTCCCCAAAGAATACATTTATCGGGCTGTTCCAAGTATCAGTTAGGGGTTTTTGAGGTTACTGAATGAAACGTTGATATACAATCAGAAAAGTCAGACCAAGTCCTTTGAGAGTTGTGCATACTCAAAGTTGACAGGGACCAAGGTTTTTCTTCGGTATATTCTCAACATCTAACATGGCTGAATAAAATAGTGCTAAATCGACAAGGTTCAAAACGAATGGAAAATAGCCCCAAATATAATGATCTTGCAAAGGTGAACACCAGATTCGGCACGATTGTTTGCTTTTTTTGAAATGAACTGACAGCGCTTTTGTGTGGAAGATAACTGAAATGCTGATCTCCACCATCGAGGAGTTTGTAAAAATAGCGCTTTATAAGGTGCCACGGACCCAAACAGCGTTTGTCATCTGGGGGAATGTTAATTTCGTCATATATCATTGTGACCACCAATTGCGCTGTAACTGCAACATGGTTCATTAAGAATGACTGATCAGTGTAAACCCATCCCCGCTGACATCTGATTGATTCACACAGGAAATAGCTCCTGATATGTTGCGACTCCACTAATTCACATTTCACAACAATGTTTTATTGGACTCATTAGATTGCAGACACCAGTTTCTCCTATCACTAGGAAATAGTAGTCCTTCTCTACCACAAAGATTGGATTGGATTGAGTTTATCACAACTTGTCCCCTAGACTGGCCACATCTTTCACTGGCGTAGCTCTGACCCTAGTAGACAACAAAGCATGCTAATGCATGAGATGGAAAACCAAAGAAGAGGAAATGTGGTCATGTGATGTTATTTCTTTCGGTTTTCCAAACCGGAAGGTCTACATATCTTTGGAAATTCCATCGTAGATTCTGAGGCATACCTTTTATTGCTATTAGCCAATGACGGCCCGAAGATTTGGGTCACAGTTGACGACAGTAGCCGAGTCCACCGTTACCTTCCACAGTTTTACATGATAAGGCACATAACGATGAAAATCACGTTCTGTTAACCTCGTCCTCTTCTACGCACTCCGACTACACACCATTCAAGGGAATAACATTATTTCCCAAACTATCAACCTTGAAAATATTGCAAGAGAGGCCCTGAGCTGTTTCGACTAGTGGCTAAAGGCTTTTCCCGTGTGGTATGGCCATGTTTGGCTTCGTTGTTGAGCGCATCGAAAAGTTTTCCAAGACAAAAATTTCTCTTCGGCTTCTTTTAGCCCCATACACTTGCCCTCAGGGTGAGTTTGCCATCCAAAGCTCATAGCCCTGTTTAAAGGAAAAAACATAGAACGTTCAACCATCCCTCAAAGTGAGTAGCTAACCTGACTGTCTGTTTTAGATTTCTAACCCACACAGAAGGACTAAAGTGTATTCGCAGTCTGTTTTTTAACAATTCAATGAAATAGGGGTAGCCTGATTTCTGTCTGTTAGATCCTCAATAAGCAAAAGCATTCCTACCAGAGAATTCAAGCGGTTTTACAAAACAGCAGATTCAGTCCTCCCCCTGGGATTACTTTTTATTCAAAACTATAAAATATCATCCATTCTTTGTTGTTTCATCACTCCCGCAGATGTTTCCTTCATAAGCGCTTTGAGGCTCAGTTCGTACACATAAATCACAAGAGAATAAAAATTATCGGGGTTATTAGTGATTCAACGTTACTGTTTCTGAGTCCTTTTGCCGCTTTTTAGAACAATTCTGTTAGAACCTTTGAGTATATGGTTCTATACCTGCTTTTTACTTCCGAAATACCGCCGACACTCAAGTCTCTGAGGCACCATTGATGAAACTGAGCCATCATAGCCAGCATAGTCAAATCACTTTCTAACCAACGGTTTGCGTACCATAATTTTGTTCCTAAGCCTACGTGGTGCTTTGCAACCAAGGCCAATCATATTCGAGAGGAAGCCAGGCCTAACATCAATGAAGTTGGAGCGCACGCGCGATGTCGTTTTAGCAGCTAACCCTAGGCGAGAGATGAAAGTGGAAACAGCCTACAAGTTTCCTTGAAATCCAGAGGTTCATTAAGGAAGTGGGTTCATGCGAATTCAAGATTTCTGTTGTTCGAATTGAATTTCCGAGATGAACCGATTCCACAACACTCATCATATTTACAGAGACTGGATCTTGACCTCAGCCCAATCACTACTTGCAGCCTCTTTGTAATCTCTTTTTAGTGTCAGGCGCACTAATTCCCATCGGCTCTAAATCTATTGGTGACACCTAGTTTTTTCACAATTATCCCATGTTTGACCTCACCTAATGCCACTAACTTGAAGCGTTAGTCGGGTTTGAGTGCTGCAATGATCCCGCGGGCTGCACTGGTTGAAGCATCGTTCCACAAGTCGCAACTATAAGAAGAAGGTCAACGGCAGCAGTCAGACCATGAAGAGTGAGACCCCATACTACCAGTAATCGTAATAGGAGGCTTTTGGGGGGTATATTCGTACTATCCTCCGAGAGAGGAGCTTAAATGCAGTAATGTGTTTCCCCCGGTCAATCAACATGTTCATATTCACGGAAGCAGCAATGGTGCCTTCCACTAAGGAAGAACAGGTTAGAGAAGGTCGGCTTTAAAAACCTCAAACTCTGATCACCCAAGGGTTGACCGTTACCGTGCCTGTCGTGCGTGTGAGACAGTACGAGTGAGACAGTAATTCCTTATTCCCTTCGCCTTCGAGTCAGGCCAAACACCAGCGTCCAAGCTGGTAGTGAGTCACCGACTCATGACAGTGTCACCAGATAAAAAACCTTAATGCCCACTATCTCCCGGGTCAGACTTCCGAGATGGAGACTGGATGCGGGGTTCCTGACCAAAACACTACATCCTCCACTGTCTTGTGGGACTTTTGAGTCCAAGCTGGTAGTGAGTCACCGACTCATGACAGTGTCACCAGATAAAAAACCTTAATGCCCACTATCTCCCGGGTCAGACTTCCGAGATGGAGACTGGATGCGGGGTTCCTGACCAAAACACTACATCCTCCACTGTCTTGTGGGTCAGACTTTTGAGTCAAAGGTTTAAGACAGGATGCTTCAACCAAACCTATTTCGGCAGCCTATGCAACCGGGAAGCATCATTAGGTGGCACAGTTCTTTATTTACCGACGTCTTCCCCCAATCCTTTCGCACCACACAAGTAAACTCTGCTAGGTCATTTGGTTGTCAGTCATCTGACCCATATGCCATTTGCACCCCTCTGCCCATCAAAAATAAACAAAATAATACCTAAATAATTCCACGAGTTCCTTTCTACCTAGGAGATTCTAACATCCCCACTGTATCAAATTGGCAAACAGGTAGTCCCCTAAAGTCCATAAAGACTGACACGTGCTGTGCCTCTGAAACATATATGTAAGACCAAAGCGTTCTCATGCAGCTCCAAACGCCAAGGGCGAACACAGCTCTTTCCCTCCGTGTGTTCGGTGATCCAGGATCGGCGAATCGTGGAATATATGGCGTGGGAGTTGCACACAGCCCCAGATCTGAGCGAACCTTGCCAGATTGAATTCCAGTGGACAGTCGCATTTGCGCCATTCGGTTATCCAGCTCAATCAAGCTCAGTCCGTTTTGGCGGGAAAAATAGGTGCCTGTTTGTGGTTCTGCCATATGCCCCAAAGAGGTGCAGTTCTGACGCTGAGAATGATACTTTCTATCGTGAGATATCCGGGGCCATTCTTTGGGCAAGAATCCCTGACATTTTAGCCTTTGCATGCGACGTGAATGCACAAGTCAGTCGTCTAAGCTCCTTGGAATTACATCTGGGTAGTCGCTTTGGAGACGATGCTCGTCGCACAGAATGGAGAGCGAATCCTGCAGTTGTGTACTGATCGTAGACTGCTTCTGGCCAGTACATATTTCAGCATAAACTTTCGCGTCACGTAACCTGACGATCACCGACTTCAAACTAACAGTGGACCTAACCGGATTACGAGGCCATCAGTCACCAGTGGAGAGCCACAGTTCGAGACTTCAGTTCCTTCTGGTGCAAGCGACCTGTTTCAACTTCCGCCATGGTGCACGAACGCCCAACAAGTCGGGAGATTTGACCGCCGCTCCGGCGCTGATTATTTGTAGGCCACCTCCAAGAAATAAACCTTAAAATCATAACGTAGGTGTCCGGAAAGCAACCAACTCTTTGATGAAATCCTCGAGCTGGCATTGTCCTAATCATAAAAATCAACTACTGCACCATTTCTGAGAGCGATTCTGTTTTGATTTGATGGATTTAACATTGTTCGATTACACCCAGCCAATATTTATGCTCACTAAATTACCCATGTCGTTCAGGTTTTTGTTGTCCCCATTGTAAACAAAACTCAGCTTCCCTAAAATCAATCGAAACGCACCAGAGATAATAAAACCACTTTCATTACCTCATGGTAGACGATGGTCTTCAAATTGGTCTCACTAGGAGAACCTATGGTGGCGAAATTAATCCATGGAGTCGAGTCCATCATTTGGGCCACGCAAGAGACGTCCTTCTGTTTGCAAGAGGCCCAAGCCTAACACAGTTCTTTGTTAACAAGCCAATTGTAGATGGTCGTCGCTGCCAACAAAGTTCAAAGTCCTGGTATCCGACTGAATGCATCACCTTAGAAACTGAGCCGCTCGAGTTGGTTGACTTGTTAACGTAATTAGGGAGTTTTATGTCTGGTAATGACCAGATCAGCTGCACGGTACTAAAGCAGCCGGCACCAACGTCTCTAAAGTTTCGACGTACCTGAAAATGATGTAACGTCAACCACGTGTTGAAAGGATGAGTTTACAGCCCCTCGTTTCGAGCTGTGCTACTTCATAGATAGGAAAGCTGGTCATTTCATGGTGAGATTCTCTGACTGAAACCTGGTTTTGGTCAGACAGAGTTCCGCTCAATTCGTGTAGACAACCAGTACTGCTATGTATCCTCTGAGATAACAGGTGCACAGGACTAGGTGAAGGGAATACTGAAATTCCAATACCCAAAACCACCCCCCGGGTAGAGACCAAGAAAAGAGAGAAGGAATAATCACGTCCGAAAGAGGAAAGCCAACATATCCCCTATTACGCATAGGTCACTGACTGACAAGTTCTGCCCTTTCATCATGCAAGGTCAAACAACGTATTCATATGGTCGACTGATTGGCGAGACAACTTAAACGGATTTTCTTGAAATCCACTCACCACACACCTCATACAAGTTTTCTGGGGGACATTTGCCTGGTTGTTCATATTAGTTAAATTCTTAGTTAAACGGCTTTGTGAATCGTGGACAATCTAGCCCCACCATGCGTGTGAATTCGAGCTGGTTGACTATAGGAAATCAATGAAATACAGAAAGAGTTCCAAGTGCTTGAAACCTGTATGCATGTGGCATGTATGAAATTGAATGGAAGTTTATTTGTTTTGGAGGCAGTTTTGCGTTCCAAAGCTGAAGTTGGACATAAAGGTCACATTGCCTTTTGTTAGTCTGATGGAACTGTAAGATTTTGAGAGTACTTTTCTGAAGGATGAGGAAGCGCCAGTTAGTAAACGGGGGGCTGTCAGACAACTTCCGTTCCAGTATAGACAATGTTAGATGCAAGTTTACGATCCAGCATTGTTCAAGGAATGAAGAATGAATGAGTGTGCACGCCGATTCAGTTTACAATCAGCTTGTTGGACATATGCAGTTCACGATAAGCTCGCTATTTGTACTCGGAAAGAAGCAAGGAACATCGATCCAAAGAAGTGATTGACGCTGAATGTCTTGTCATCTTCTGGTGCTTCTCCTCGATACTCCAGTGCGTCAGCTTTGAAAGCATCTAAAATAAGATCGAGATTCGGGTGACGTCTGTCCACATGGAAGTTATCAAATTATTTCTTGGCATTTCTCTTAGTTGTGGGGATGTATTTCGTTTATTCGGACTTTCTGAGATTCCCTGATTATCACGTTTGCCAAAGCATGATGAATGATGTTTATGAGTATAGATGTGGAAATGGAAAAAACTGTCGTGGGAAGGTCCCTCAGCTATTTTTCATTTGGGACGTGGGGGGGGGGGGTGGTGAGTGACGGCGCTCATGTTTATAAATAGATATTAGCACCCATCTCAGACCTTCAAAGTACAGCAGTTCACCCAGTCTCAGACCCGACTTCTCTTAATACTGCAGAAAACTCTCCTCTTGGAGTAGAAGTGGTCACACTTTGGTCTGTTCGCCGAGCTTGGTAGTTGGATTGTAAACGTTTCATCACCAAGCAAGGTGACATTGTCAGTGTGGGGTTGAGTGGGACCCACTCAGCGCACCTGAGCTACCTACATTTCACAACATTGCTAGTGGTCACACTCGCTAGCGTCTATTGAAGTCGGATTTATTAGCAGCCCGTTGACACCCCGAACTTGTGATTGTCGTTTTTCCGAAGTTTCAGAACGTGAAATTGCTGATATTCTACTGGGACAGAGTTTGAGCGGGACCCCTAATACTAATTGTATTTCTTCTCGTTCACAATCGTAGATGGAGCAACAAAACAACAGAATTAGCATGATGGAATCAGTTAGCATTCAGGATCTGAAGGATTTTCACGGAGGATGACTGTTAATGGTTCAAGTGATTGAAGATTCCCTCAGACCTCTTGGAAGGAACAAAGATAGCTCTACATCTTTTTAGTCTATGACTGCTCTGCATAGCTGATACATCAGATTTTTACGATATATGAAACCACGTGAAACTGTTGAGTGAATGACATGTTCTCTAATGAGAGAAAAAGGATAGGATGTGGTGTGATTGAATTGTAGGTATGTAGGTCAATGGGTCACGAAATCGTGTGACTGACGTCAATATCACACAAGTATGCGAGACCGGATTTGTGGCGCGTCGGTTCAAGTTCATAGTTCTCACGGGATAAACTTGTAGTTTGTGCAATCGGATCCCAGTCAGCTCTGCGATCGATCCTAGCAGCTATGAATGTTCCAGGGCTACCCGGTGTATCACGTGTGAGGCGTGCTCTTTGTGGGTTATATGACTGCTTTCGATCAGGTGTGAGACAACTGCGTTTGGGCCCCGGATTCTTCCTACTATAGTTGCGAGACAGGTCATTGTGTTCTCGCCTTCTGCTCCACAAGCACCTTACCCTACAACGAACGTATGACGCTCTGCACGAACATGCAGATGAGCGCACACAGAAGTTGGCGATAGAAAGCTACAGATTTACTTCTAACAGAACCTGATTTCAGGTTTGCAAGAAAAGCGCAAACACAGTTTGGCAACAACGCTTGTCGTATCCAGTGTTTCTAAACCTTCGGGTGACGATTTCAGCAACCGAGTCACCTTTGAATGGGTACCTTTCTCTTCAAACGGATATTATCTAGTTGCGTTTTGCAGATTGCACGGTTCTCAGGACATCATTCCTGCGAAATAAAGCGTCTTAGGAACTTTAGTTCCCTTGGAAACCGTCGGGGAATAATATTTTTGTTGCTCTCTCTGCCAGGCAAATATAACACTGTTTCTGTTGAAGCGGATAAAGTCTGTCGAAGTTCATATATTGGCCTGGTTGTACTGTGCAATTTACCCCCGTCTGTCTACTTTCAAATACTGGTGTCGATGGAACTGTTTGCTCTATACGGACCCAACATCTCGCTTGATATTCATATGAAGTGAATTGAAATTATTCACATTAACACAATTATTCATGTGAATCCACACCAAAGGGCGGAAGCACTGGACTCGAGTTTCGCTCTTATTATAGTTCATCAGCAGTGCATATCCAGTTCAGGTGCGTCCAACGTGCGCTGACGGAATAGTGGTAACACGTTCGCCTCGCGTGTCAGGTGCCCGGAGTTCCGACCCCGGACATGGCCATTGGATATGAAACGCGAGTCCAGTGCTTCCGCCCTTTGGTGTGGATTTACCAGAATAATTGCGCCAGGACAAGAGGATGACTGCTCAAACGAGAGTGATGTAGATGTGAACAATACACATCCCGCGAACCCCACAATATGGATGGAAATTACTCAAAAGTCCACTGTAATGATGGTCTTGTCAAAAGTTAAGACGATATCTGTCCTTTTTATGAGACCATACACCATTATTGGGCATATGCGATTCGCCGAATTCGATTCCCGCCCTTTATACCAATCACCCTCACTGTTGAGCAATGGCTTATTATCTAAAAGCCGGCCTCATCCTTGCCATGCTGACGCAGTATGGGATCTGATAACCCCGAAGAACTATCAAGAATGAAGACAACCTCACAGCAGTTGCACCCGTTTCATTGAAAGGCGATATCTGGTAAATTTTTCGTATCCAATTTGGTTTTTTTCCGAATTGCTCGGCACATGAAAAGGAGAGGGTGAATTTCGACAGTTGTTTCTACACAGAAGTGATTTAGAAGTCATGCGTGCGAGCTATCTGTGTAACGAAAACTTCGGTATTATGTCTTGGGACGCTTCTACGCAGGCCATTCTGAAACTGTCATAATGAAAGCCATCGGTCAAGTTTATGCCTTCTGGCCCTCTATTGGAACATACTTTTGATGAAATTGTGCGTAGCCAGTACTGTACGGCGGTGGCCTATGACCTTCTGGGAGCTCAATTGTTTTGATTCCCGCAGCATGGAAATCCACTGAACTTTGCTATTCCAACAAGAAAGCAAATGTTTCTAAGAAGGCATATGTTCCTGTTTTCATCCATGTTTTATCAAAATGGTTAAACTAGCTCCGCCTGCAGAAATCAATCCTTCTGAATTCCGGATCTTCTGATGACACCTAATGAAGCTCGGGATGTTTCAGACCATGAAATCGATCAGTTCTGCTTCTTAGAATATGTTTGCTTACAGTGGGTCATCTATTGCTCGTGGGTCCGGTCTGATTGTTCCTAATGTGCTTGCTTGTCATTGGGCTCCTCAAAGAAATGCTGTTTCAGACACAAGTTTCTTCTTTGATATTACAAAGACTCCCAAACTATGGCTTGAGTGATGCTCATTTGTGTACTTGGGAAACGACACGTGTACCGACTATCAAGTTAGGGCCATCACTCTTCTTACAGACATCAGTTTGTCGTTGAAATGTTAGCCACCAAATAATCTGGACCAAGTGGTACAAAACACCCCTGAGACCATCGTTCGAGTACATCTTTCCGGTCTTCACATTCCCAGTAGTTTTTGGAGTGCCGTACACTCCATGATTATCACATTAGCGTTGGACGAAGAAAAAACTGGAAACGGACTTGCTTCCAGCATATAGAGGAACGAAAAACGGTAAAGCGGGAAGCTTTTAGAGAACACCCATATATGTCCATAGTGACTTAAAACCTTGTACATCCAGGTTTATCCATCGTCTCTGGTTTGTAAGTCTTTGAGAAACCAGATATTATTTGCCTTGCTAGAACTTTTGAGAAAATGGTTCAATAACACCTGCCCGTAGATTGGAAAAAAACACACGGATATAGCCGGTAAGGAACAGTTGAATCTCACCTTCAATATGACCAATTTAAGAATAGCCCGAGTGCACCAACTAAGCAACGGTATACAACGTCAAAGTACGCTCTGATAAGCACAATAGCAGAAGTCCTCAACAACAGGACGGTTGTTCCTTCATTCAAAAGCATTCTTTCACAGTGCTCGAAAATAACAATGAACGGTCCTTCACATTGCTTGCTGTCAACAGAATTCAGCGATTTCTTGGCAACGCAACTAAGCAGTCAGTTGCTTGTTCGGAATGTTATTGTAGACTTCAGGTAACGTCAGTGGAAGAAAACCAGGACAATTTACTTTTCCAGGTTTAACTTTAGTGATTTTCCACTGGGAAACATTCATTATAATGTATGCAGTATGGTTAGACTCTTCCGAAGGCAAATTGGTTGGCTGCACCAGTATGGCCACTACCAAGCAAATCGAGTAGTACATAACTGCTTCAGGGCAATCCATACTTGGAGGCGTTTATTATTGCCGAGTAGCGTTTCACCCGCTTGGTGACCAGCTTCCAAAAGCTTTGTCTGGCTTTGCTGCTGAAAAGTTTTCCATTTGATCCCTCGAAGCCGTTCGAGAATAGGCAGAACGCTGACATTAAGGATACTTATTGGTAAACAGATTGAAAATTGAGATTGCTAACCAGATATTCACAAAATATTGCGGCTAGTAAAAACAGAAAAATTGGTCATACAAAATGCTGCCTCAGCTGGCTAGTAGTTTCTTCTAACGATTCATCCGTCTGTCATTCCCCAAGGCTACAGCGAGATGATCGAACGGACCGGGAGCGCCACAAAAACACCAGTATCACTGATATGTGGTACACCTGTTCATAAGTGGGAGTGGAGGAGGAATAGCAAAGATATGGCAAAGATATGGAAATGACAAGGAATAGCACCGAATGAGATTAGTGGGTTCGTGTTGAGGATTGACTGACAACGAGGTTTTTATTCCGAATAAAAGTCATAAAGAAAATACAAGAGACCACGCTGTCACCACATGTGGTAAGCAGACTTCCAGGATGGTCGGCTCAGAATGGATCGCAGCTGTCAATTTATACGACCTTATATTCTCGATATCCGCAAGCAATCATCTTACTTGTAAAGTTACGATACTAGCGCCCAGGCATTCTTTGTGATCAGCCACTTTGGCTAAGTCGTCCATTCCCTTAAGCAGTGAATGGACATTACTGAAAAACATGTAAGATATTTGTATTCTGACATTGTCTTCTGCCATAAGTGCTACCATTACCGTTTCTACTTCAAAAATTTCCATTCCCGAGGATTCCTCATGTTGTGTACGAGTTCTGCTGAAAGAATGAAATCGTGACCCTGGAGACAAATCTTAAACATACAATGTTCCAGTTCGACCAAAAATAGGCTGTGGTTATGTGGGACGAAATTTCACGACCATGAGCACGGTCAATTTTGATGACTTCGACTCACTGGGGGGAAGAGCAAAGCACATGATTCGTGTCGCGCATCGGTCGTCTCTATTTACTACGGAGGTGTGGTCTACATCAATCAATGGATGAGTCCGGTTTCAACGTGTAGTGCGAGGCTTCTGACAACCTCTGTATGGCTTCATATCTAGATGAATCACCCGGAAGATATCATGTGACGTTTTTGACGTACGAACTCTGAAACCAGTAATGTGTAAACTACAATATCAGCAAAGCTCAATTTTCTAACACCGTCAGGTTAATACTACCACCACCGGTGGGAATGACGGGTGGAGCTACCTAGAATCAGGCAGTTTTTGACTGGTGGCCTAAGGCCAAACTAATTCATTCTCGCCATGTCCTCCCACGAGACGGTTGATCAATAGAGTATGGAACATAGAGGATAGCAAGTCACTCGTAACACAACCATACCAACCACCTTCCAATAAAACCAAAGTTTCTATTGAATCTGAACGAAATGATTAAATTGCTATACAGTCGGCAATTCTATGGTCTGTAAGATGCTGTTCTTGTTGTTTTTCCCACATCTGTTCCGGTAGTGCACACTCACCACCGAATCGAGTCGATCGCTGAATTAACGGTCATTTTCGGTTGTACACAGACAAATTCATATAAGCAACTAGGCTCAGCTACTCATTCCAGTCGACCACTGATCCTGGGCGGTAGCCGAATAGTGCTGACCATAACTGGCTGCTAGCGGTGATGCACTCTCCTGTTCGTTCAGACACTGAGTTGGTTGAGTGATTGTGCCAAAGTGGTTGATGTTGGCGGACAGGACGAACCATTTTGCCTATGGCGGAGCCCTAGTGAGGTTACGAACTGGAGGAGGGTATAATCACCGATCTGAAGTCTGTCAGTCTACTGGACCTATTAGTCAAACGACATCTATTAATAAAGGCAAATGTAGGAAACTTAGCAGCGTTTGATTTGTGCTCTTATTGGCCTGAGCCCAGGCGGTAGTTGGTTTTCTGTGGAACCACTATGCGCTGAATTTTGAACAGTCCCTGGCACTGACTAGGAAACTGGCGCAAGTTGTACAGTTTAGACAAGGTTTGTGCGCCACTCTGTTGCAGGATTCTCATTGGACACACAAGGGCTGCAAAATATTTGCGAGTGGAATAAAACATTCTGCGTCATTCGCGTATGTGTTCAAGCAGAACCATTCTAATCTGCGTTCATATTTTCGGAGCTCACCAAATTTCATTGTCCACTGGAGCAATCACACCTCTAGAGGAATAATTTCCCAGCATCGTTGAGACCACGGGATGCTAAAATTGGGCTCAAAAGTTTGGACTCGCACTCTGAATTCAACCGCCTGTCTGTTTTAGTCTGTCAGGGTCATATCGTAGCTTTCTAAAATTCAATTCCATTGTGTGAATACTGAGAGCCCTGTTGCAGCCAAGCAGTTTCTCTGAATTTGTCGCACCTTTGTGCCTACCACAGTGCTTGTGAACAGTCTTGTTCAAATATAAAGAGATGGGCTCCATAAACTGCAATCAACCACAATGCTGCACACATTTGTGTTGAAATCCAATGTCTATTTGTTTGTGTTACGAGGAAATCTGATTGCTCGTCCTATTTGCCCTATTCAAAAGCACTCAGCTACTCTACAAATGTTACAAATTATATATCGTACTTTTGCAACACGTTCTGCAACACTCCGCACTAACTTCACCACACTTCAAAATCAGTAAAGGCAAAGCTGCCGTATTGCCCTCGCGAGTGATGCTACCAAAACATGCTGGTTCATAGTATTTTTTGAGAATATCCCGAAGCAGTGGGTAACGAAGCGATCATTCAGTATTCGCCAATCACTATTGCTTATCCGCGCAGTAGGGAAATGTCTGTGCAGTTACATTCAAAAGTGGATTTTCACAGCCTGCATGTGGGGTCGGGATACCATTTATGTGAGGACATTAGATCGGCTGGTTGTTGGTTTTTACCCCTTTACACTTAGCGAGCGCCATTTCACTTCGTGTATCTTACTCTTCTGTTTGTTAGTCACATCGTCATTTCGATCGGCTGACGGGCAGCGAAGGCCAAAGTTATACCTAGGGCATGGATGGCTGTCCTTTCTCCCAGCTCCCCAGAGTGAGCTCACCAAGGTTGAAAAGCTCACTAAGACTCACGGTCCGTTTCATTATTGACGGAAAAAATCTGGTTTGGATTACGGAAACTAGGGTCAACGGTGAAATATAAACCCTTGGATAGCGAAGAACATCGCACGGCCGAAGAGTTGACAGTATAATGTTTAAACTACGGTCGCAGTTTATCAACGTGAGTTTCACAATCACTTTTTTGCAAATCCAGTTGGAAATACAGGACTGGATGAGGTAATTGTGTTCAAGGCAGCAATTTTAGGGAGCATCTGTTGGCTAACAGGGTTGCTTTCAATGGCCATCCTTTCTGGTGACTTTCCAAACGTGCATGATCGAAGCTTGAAACGATGTGTTAAAGGTCAGGAACAGCTCCACCAATAATAAAGCAGGTAAATGTATGATGCACACCTATTTTTGAATATGGTATAAAAGTTATGGTTAAGGCCATCTAAGACAGATCTCTCCAAGAGAAGATGGTGAAAAGTGACAACCAGTCAATAAATTTATGACCCTATTTTGTCTGCTGATTTTCGTTGGTCCCTGTACCGCCTCCACCCGTTCAGGCCACCGGTACGGCTGAGGGGGGATTATCAAACCGAACGGAGGGCGTCCCACCTTGGGAACAAACAGCTGAAGAGCGATTACAATGCCATTGCAATGTCAGTTACCTTAGTAACTAAGTTTTTGAGCTTACAAAGGGTAGGACAGTCGTATAAACGAGTTCAGGTCAAGTTTTTTTCCCGTGTAGAATGGCAATGGAACATTAGTCTTCGTGGGTGAGAACTCTAGTTTTTGGACAAAGTGTGGGACAGTGTTTTGTTTAACCTAATCTGACGTAATACACATCTTGCTGTTTGTTATAGACGAATGGATAAAAGCGACAACCCTCTGCTTATTTTGTAATTCATGATTTTGGAATAAAAGGGCGAACAGGGCCATCTGGCATAAGTAGAATGTATACCACACAGAAAGGTAACAGTGGTCAAAGCACTGGACGACTGGTCATCCACACACCTTAGTCCGTATGTTGCTAGGTTTTTGTTTTGTTTGATTACTTGGCAAAGCAGCTCTGGAGGAATAATGGATTGGGTGAAGATGTTCTTTAGGCCTTTATCTAGTTGGGACGGTTTTTTGCGCGGACATTTCCGCTGCACCTGTCTCCAATAAAAAAATATGGAAGAATAAATGAAGGGCGTTTTGATTATTCAAATAGTTGCCTCAATTCCAAACAGGGAACTTTACACCAATGACCTCGAGTGTCGCTGTCCTGGATATGAAACTGTAAATTCGCACTGGACACCTGTTTTCACTAGCAATGCCATCGAACTACGCCACGTTACTGGTTGACTCTCCCTAACTTGAGTTGACTTAATTTGGTCGATATACAAGACTACGTGCACCATGGCGATTGTGGTAACAACTCACAAAACTATGGAATCGACTGGAGGCAGGAAAACAAATGGGCGGAATTAGTTATCTCAAGTAAACTTGGTGTAATCACATTTGGGATTTCCGGAGCTCACAAACATTGCACATTTACATCTTGTTAGCCAAACAAAGTGTGGGTATATCAGAATCACAGGAGGAAGCCTTTTAAAAATTGTATGATAAGAGGACAAGCATCAGTCCGCTTTGCGTTGCAGAAAACTACTGAATTCATTTCAGTAGCGTCGAAGCAGTACACTACCCTCGGACAAAAGCTGTTGACAGCGGAAAATATGCCTTCATGAAGATCAGGAATCTTCAGAAGTGCTTTATGATTGTCTTCACTTCGAGGATTTAAACATGGTAGTACCAGAAGAAACAGGAACTCCTGAAGAACTAGACAATCTTCAGAAGTGCTTTATGATTGTCTTCACTTCGAGGATTTAAACATGGTAGTACCAGAGGAAACAGGAACTCCTGAAAAGAACTAGACTTAAGGTGACTCGTCATCTTATGGAGCGATTCACGGCCCCTGCTAATCCAGTCGAACTACTCAACTTGTTAAAAGGTGGGAGGCAAACGTCTAAACTTTGAAGATTAAAAGACATGAGAATGAATGATGAGACTAATATTACAGCGTTGACACCAGGTATCAAACAACTTTTATCACATCAGATTGTGCTCCAAGTTTGAGTATCGAGCATCAGGTTCGGAGTGCATCTTTCCACACGCACCTTTACGCTTTTGCCCTTGTAGGTCACCTTCTGCTCAACAGTAGCCAGATGAGACGCAGCTCATTCTGCTGTCTGAGTGGAGTGGCTTATCTTCGAGTTTGGGATCAGCTAGGAGGCCTTTGTGTCCACAATCACTTAGGCTTCGTATTGTATGTGGTGAATCTGTACTTAAACGGCGACTGTGATCGTCACTCACCGGATCAAATAGGCGGAATGGTTCAGAGTGATTCATCGGATATCACCAAACCGTTCAAAAGTCGTATGTCAAACAGTATGGAACTGGCCGAGACGACTACTATTCGTTTACCTGACTGCTCTCCACACCCACTCCTTGTTTATTCCAATGTACTTTTCAAGCGAATGTACTTAAATGATCACATGAACGGCAGCAGGAGTTTGGCACTGATTCGTGTTTCCGTTCAGGCTCTTTCTCGCTGTATTAAACTACTAGCATGGTTGAACGTGCAGTGCCGGTTCAAATGCATGCTACGGTCAACAGTTGTGTCTTGGTCATCTACAGATGGTCATGCGTCTGAAAAGTATGCCTTCGGTTACAGCTCGGTGCATCCTACAACTCATACACACTTGTCCATGGTTGATTGACTCTGGTTGCAACGTGAATCAACCTGAACACCGGATTTTGAAGCCACGTGCCAACATAGTGCATGTTGCGTACAACCTGCTGTTTTGAGACTTGCATGTTGAAGTTAGCAAGAAGAGTCAAACGCAGCTCACAGTATCCTCTAGATTTCATTTTCCCAGTCACAGACGCCTCTACCGGTTTTATGCTAAGAAATGAATCCAGAGAATCTAAACAGAAGAAACCTCTGTTGACAGGGACGGTGGCAAGTCGATCCCGTGGTTTTGTACATAGTAAACCGAGTGGTGACTAAGTAAGCGCGGAGAATCACGTGTCAAATCACAGGTCATAAAACCTGAGAAACGAAACTACTAAATGTCAATACGACCGGTCACTAATTGGTTGGCCGTAGTTAGTCGTCAAAATCCGTCAGCAATAGCAGTCTGCACATAGCCGGCATAACTAATGAATAGAGCGACGATGATGTGTCAAGCCATCCCCCACACTGTGTTCCCAGTGCTCATAATATGAAAACCAGGATGAGAAATAGCGGCAGTGAAGCTGTGGTCGAAGTACTATTGATGGATTAGTTGGCTGGAAAGTTGTACCGTTTGTGAACGGCTAGGTGGCTAAAATGTCCCGTGGTAGAAGCTCGTCATAAGATTGGTTTGGAAGGAAGTTGAATGTTGGAAATTCCTAGAGTAACCAGTTAAAATAATCGGTGAATATCTGTTAGGTCAAGCATCGCATTTTTAAAATAAATATTTACAGATATTAATAATACAGATATTAATATACAGATCTTTCGTTAGTACGTGTGTTCAATTGAAGCTTCCGTTTGAATTTTCTACCCTCCTTACTGATCATATTCTTGTTTGCTGTTGGCTAGATGGACCAAGTGGTTAGAGCGCGAATTTACTGACCGGAATGTCTGTGGTTCGAACCCGACCTCTGCCTCTCAACTTTCCTGTTTAGTCCTGGGCAACCTGGTAGTATCCCAGCCCTCCTGTTCCCTTCGTTTGGCATGGCAACCGAAAGGGTGCTACAGCTGAACGATTGCTGCAACACCTTTCCAAAGGGTCTCGCACTGCAGAAGGACTGTTAGACAAAGCACAACGTTCGACATAGCGTAAAATTCCCGACAGAAGAAGATTGATACTTCATCCAAATATGAGTCTTCTTTTCGCTGTGAAGAACCCACTGGATAGGGGGTTTGCCTTCAAATCGCATTTTGGCACGCTGACCAATGACCCATGTTAGCTGAAGTGAAATCAACCTGTTGGTGTGCTGGCATTTAAAACAATTTGGTCCGAAAAGGTATATTTATCAGGTTACCTGTACGTTTGTAGCAGATGTGAGACTAACATAAATACAAACCTCACAATGGAAACTTCGATCGACTTGATCACTTAGAATCTGTCTGCAGTGGAGACACTCGATGTCGCTTTATTATGATATTCAGTTGTAGATCAAGAAAACGAATAGCACTCACGCGGTATTGGTGCACCTGCTCCTCAGGATATCAACAGATAATGCGACTCCTGCGACCGTTGCTTTGGTGTATGTTTAGGAAACCAAGACATCCCGGATGGGAACTTGGGGCTGGGTTGATTTCCGAAGCCATTGAATTTACTGATCGGTCGAATTAATGCACATCAGACGACGATGGGACACTGTTGTGATCTTTTCGCAACCACAAATACCCAAAATTTTGCCGAAAACTTTGAGGGGCCGCTATGGGATTTGCCTTTCTTGGAGCTCCTCCAGTAGGCCAAGTTCGTGAGCTTCTAGCAACCTTACCCCCTAACTGAAACCTACACAACTTTCCTAGCACTAGCTCACCCACACAGACTAACAGAAGGTTCAAATGAAGTTCAAGAGGAACCATCAAATGAACCGAACCAGAAGAACTAGACCCTAGGCAGGACCCAAACACATGTAGGTTTCCCCACCGACCCAACACTTGTTCAACCACTCTAACACACTAAAATCCCTCGGCCGACACCCAACAGAGATTTAGCTTGACTTAGCTGATTGGTTCTCCTTCCGCCTTAAATCTCGATCAACCTCGGAACCTAGTCACTTGGCCTGACGAAGCTTTTGTGTCAAAAGCGAAACGTTGCCCAGCAATAAATCTACCGATTGTCACCAAACTTTTTCGAAAACGAAACCTAGATTTATTTGATGATGGGTGTAAGGTAGACTTAGGTACCCTGTTCTGCCCAAGCAGTGAAGAGGGTTGAGGGAACCTCGAAAACTAGGCCTAGCCGATGAGTTAAACAAGGACGAAACTAGTGATGGCCGTCCAAGGGCTTTAACGAAGAACACTTCGATATCTATAAAGGTGCCCCGCCTTTGAATTATACAATCAGTTGAAAAGTAATATAAACGAGGCGTACAACTGATATCATTGGTGATGAAGCGCCTACCTGATCAGTCCAAAGAATGGTGAAACCGGTCGTGTGGGCTGTCGAAGAATTTTCAGCATCCTGATGAGTAGTGTATTACGTCCATAAACGTATCACCATACCTCAAATATTGGGCCAACTGAAACATGAGGCAACACATTCAATTGCTTGGGAACATCATAAACGAGAGATTCAGCTGGGTTCCAGGTGAGTCTCTAGCAAAACCAAATTTGTTTGCAAATGAGTGTATTTCGCTAATTTCGTGAAATTCAGACTCAAGTAGAACATAAGTTTGACGGAACCTCGGGAACTGCACCTACCTGATTAGCCCCCAGAAGGGTGAAACAGGTCGTGGGCCGCCGACGAATTTTCAGCAACCTTATGGGTGAGGTATTACGTCCATACTGTGGAAAGTTGTTGTCACCGCGTGTTTGTAAACCAGAGTTCGCGCATGTAAGGAAACATTTTTAATTCTGGACTCCAGAGGTTTACTATCCTTACGTACCTACGACTAAGGCATAAGAATGCACGAATGTGTAAGGCTATACACAGGCCACCAAGTCATTACGATAGGCTAGTTTCACGCTATACAGTCGCAATGAAAGATTTTAGAGATCCTAGCATCAATAAAAGCTTTGAAAAATGTGAAATCAATAAATAACGCGTCCTCGTGTGTTGCTTTGCCCGATACTCGGGCTTCATTACTGTCGGACTCCCAAAGACATACATGTGTATGTCTTTGATGCACATGCTTAGTTCGGGGTTTCATCCTTCTGTAGTTCGGTGTTTTCATCCTTCTGTCGCTCAGAGACTGGACCTTAGTGTGGTTTGTGTGTCTCCACGACCCATTCATCCATACCTAGGGATGTCCAGGCGAAACTGACAGCCTCTCATATCAGGACGGTCCATAGTTATAGGTCTGACAAACACGCTTTCCTGGTCATCTGGGTTGGGGTCGGGAATGTGTGTGGCGTCTTGTTCTATAAAAATAGTAATGCACTTATATTTCCCGCCAAACACCGCCGCCGAGTTGTCATGCCTCTAAGCCAAAGGCTTTGATCGAAAACCCCAATCGTTCCAGCTCAATTACAACCATGAATTGCACATTTACGAATAATCTCATACCTACGGCAGCGAAGCATCATTGTTGAATCGCGAAGTTCCACAGTCGATGATGTCCACCTTTGACTGAAAAAATGATTAGGCCAAGGTAAGCCAAGTGAGGATCCCCCTGATAGTAAAACCGCAGTTCAACAGCAGTGATTGCGATAACAGAGAGTTAAAGAGACAGTTCATTTGTGAACTTTTCCACCGTCGAGGACAGCTTTTGTACATTTCCACCATGTTTATTGATGGTCTCCTGTTTGACCTTTATTGTGTATCCCTTCTCAAGCTGCGTTCTCCTGGTGGGGCACCAAATGATCCCACATTTTTATATCATGCTTGAAAATGAACTGGCAACTCTCCTTGTAGATTTTGAAAACGGGTGTATTCAGCTTTCGAAGTGATATACCGGCCACCACTAGGAGAAAACGGTTACATTCCACTGTTGTGTGAGACGTATTTCTGCCCCATTTTCAACCAAATGCTCCGGAAACCTGCTGGTACTCAAACGCACCGGCTTCACGAACCCCGGAAAGTTCGTAAATACATTGTACTACAAACCTGTCAAATTGGTCACTAAGTTTGCTGTACCTCTTACCATCAGAATTAGCAAAAATATTTTGAAGAACACAGTCCATTCTATATGCTTCAACAGAGAGCGTAGTCTCTGTGGAAACATTGTGTCCCTTGGATTTTATTTATTAAGGCACCATTTCCGCGCTGCAGTCCCCAAAGAACTTATTGTTCCATTGAAGCGAATTTACTACCAAGATCATGGCTATAGACCAATGGCTGAGGTGGAATGCCGTATGACCAGCATTAGTGGACATACTCACGACAAGAACAGATAAATATGTTAAAATATTGGTAGCTCGGGTGAGTTTATTGGTTGTTGTGCAGAGCTGGGTTCGCCCTGCTGATGTCTCCTCGTATAGTGACGAAACGTTTGCAAATCAAATGCCAAGCTCGGCGAACAGATCAGTAGCCACCTGATCAACAACCAAGAACAGATAATGACACATCTGGAAACTGCTCTTGTTTACGGATGACATTTTGTTATTTGATTCATCCAGAGACAACATACGGCATCCCTCAGAAGAGAGGGTTCAAGTGGTTAGAGCGCGAATTTACTGACCGCAAGGTCCGTGGTTCGAACCCGGCCTACGCCTCTCGACTTTCTCTATCTAGGCTTTGGCAACCTGGCAGTATCCAAGCCCTCGTGCTTCCTTCGGGTGGCACAGCAGCTAGACACCGGAAGGGTGCTACAGCTGAACAATTATTATATTATTTTATTATCCACCAGAAGTCTCCTTCTTCCGAACATCGAGTTTGCATTTGTTTGCAAGCTCCTATTCATGACGTCCTAACAAATACACATGCAGCTGGGTACATATGCCGCTCAGTCCACAGAAAATCTACCTGGACTAGACAGTAGATCAGCTTCCCATAGAACTAGACACAAAAGGTCACTGGGCTTTATCTGATANGACAAACAATCCGATCCGTACTCCGGAAGCCATACCATTAATTTCACTGAAAAGTATGTTGCAAAAGAAAAACTGCACAAAATTTCACGCAAAAAAATCACAATTCTCAGAGGAATCCAGGCAAGAGTACGCCAAATTTGACTACCTATTTCACTCTGTCCATGATCCTAGTAGAATGAATGAGGAAGATATTGCAAAACAAACGCGATGCGTCCCAAATTAAAGTGTGCTGTCCTACACATTGTCTACGTGACAAGCGAAATTACTGGACTATTCATTGGTCGAATTTTACCATAATCGATCATGGGACGTCCACGAAATTGAGCATTAAGTTGACAGCAACTCAACATTCTCTGATGCATCACTGATATCAAAAGTTTCAGAGGTTTCGCGCTTCCGGTTGCCAGTTTGAGCACAGAAGCGATCGATATTCACGCTGCGTTTGCCTTGAGCGAAATATCTCATCTCACCCAAAAGCTGTTGAGCAGAAACAATAATGACGCAATTCATGAACCGCTTAAGGACAATTTTTGCCATTTGAGACCCATCAGATAAACACCGACGTAGAGGTCACGTCCACATGAAAGCAAATTCTACACCAAATTAGCCGAGTCCACTCATTTGCGAACACATCTGAATTTGCAAGAGACTCAATAGCATTGCATTGCAGCTCTTCAAATCACATCATCTACGAAGATTTCCCGCAACAGATGTGAAATCCTGACCGCGCTAACAGTGAAAGCGTACACGAATAATCCAGATTTTGTGAATAATATGTGCATTTCCATGGGTAATACTTCGACGGCCGAAGACCGGCTTTGCCCTACTTGGGGATCAGCGGTTAGGCATAGTCCCAGAGCTTAGGTCAACGTTTTTTCTATTTGAAAACACATTTTACCAAATTAGCAAACTAACCTCATTTGAAAACAGATTCTGAGTTGCGAGTCACTAAGTGGTGTTTCTATGCACCTGAATGTGCCCACCAGTCTGTCCCGTATAAAATTTGAGGTAGACAATTGAGTCATCTTCAGAATTGAAAAACATGTGCATCATTCTCCAAATAGAATCCATTAGGTAGTTGGTAATTTGTTGAAATATTGGTAGCTCGGGTGAGTTTATTGGTTGTTGTGCAGAGCTGGGTTCGCCCTGCTGATGTCTCCTCGTATAGTGACGAAACGTTTGCAAATCAAATGCCAAGCTCGGCGAACAGATCAGTAGCCACCTGATCAACAACCAAGAACAGATAATGACACATCTGGAAACTGCTCTTGTTTACGGATGACATTTTGTTATTTGATTCTTCCAGAGACAACATACGGCATCCCTCAGAAGAGAGGGTTCAAGTGGTTAGAGCGCGAATTTACTGACCGCAAGGTCCTTGTTCGAACCCGTCCGTGGTTCGAACCCGGCCTACGCCTCTCGACTTTCTCTATCTAGGCTTTGGCAACCTGGCAGTATCCAAGCCCTCGTGCTTCCTTCGGGTGGCACAGCAGCTAGACACCGGAAGGGTGCTACAGCTGAACAATTATTATATTATTTTATTATCCACCAGAAGTCTCCTTCTTCCGAACATCGAGTTTTGTTTTGTTTGCAAGCTCCTATTCATGACGTCCTAACAAATACACATGCAGCTGGGTACATATGTCGCTCAGTCCACAGAAAATTGGACTAGACACTGTGCTTTATCTGATACGGACAATCCGATCCGTACTACGGAAGCCATACCATTAATTTCACTGAAAAATATGTTGCAAAAGAAAAACTGCACAAAATTTCACGCAAAAAAATCACAATTCTCAGAGGAATCCAGGCAAGAGTACGCCAAATTTGACTACCTATTTCACTCTGTCCATGATCCTAGTAGAATGAATGAGGAAGATATTGCAAAACAAACGCGATGCGTCCCAAATTAAAGTGTGCTGTCCTACACATTGTCTACGTGACAAGCGAAATTACTGGACTATTCATTGGTCGAATTTTACCATAATCGATCATGGGACGTCCACGAAATTGAGCATTAAGTTGACAGCAACTCAACATTCTCTGATGCATCACTGATATCAAAAGTTTCAGAGGCTTTACTGGTTTCGCGCTTCCGGTTGCCAGTTTGAGCACAGAAGCGATCGATATTCACGCTGCGTTTGCCTTGATTTGTGTGACTGGGTGCGTTCCAATCAGTAGTATGACTGGCTGGCATGCTTGAATATGTCTGATTTGATTGTTTTACATATACTCCAACTGACGAAACTGTACGTTACTGTTCCAAATAGTCATTCGTACCATTCAGTCTGACAAAGGGGTTGATTTGACACCCAATGGTGGTTTCACCGCTTATGTGCGTCCAGTATATCTCTTCTTTTCTCACTATGATTGATAACGTTTTATTTGATATTTGCACGCTTACCTGGGGTTCGCGAATGTAACGGTTGGAAGCACACTGTGCACCTACTGGAGAGCGACCTTGTTATAGATTTCAACTGTCAGGCACGCGTGTGCATACCGACAATGCCCGACAATCAATAAATCAATGGATTAAATGCCCATACCTGAAGGTATGGAGCATGGAGTTTTATCTGGATTATTCCTCTCACCTATGCCTGGCAACCTGGACGATTTCACGGACGGATTCGACTGATGACTCGGCAGAAACTACGATCCCGTCGACATTGCCACTGTTGACGGTACACCAAGAGGAGACTAACCGTCCAAAACGGTCTCATTGTCAGTAAAGCATATATCAGCCGTAATTTCATCCCAGAACAGGTTAACTCACAGAAGAAACGTACTCTGAAGGCCTTGTAAGGCAACAGAAGAGTTCATTCCTATGATGTCTAATTGGTGTGAAAATGTGTTAGACACGGTAGCACGGATTTCGCATCCTAGTCTTTGTCGGTACGGTCTTTCACACCACAGGACGTAGACAGTAATCTTCTTGAGAAGCAAGGAATTGGTTTTTTTAGAAGAATAAACTTCAAACTTAATCTCAAGGGAGCGGAATGAAGTGGGTTTAATTGTGACTGGTTCATCTTGGTTATGAATGTCACTATATATATATA
>NW_008751679.1:141257-143632 GCF_000715545.1 Opisthorchis viverrini | reverse complement strand
TATATATATATATATATGATCCGCTTCCTAACCTGCATCCACCGGGCAATGTCATCCTAAAGTCAACAGCATCATTAAGCGGACGATTCGTAGATTACCTGTAGGGAGCCCATCAACACCCAAGAACATTAATGGACGGTCCCCGGTTACAATTGCATGGTGGTGTACTGGTAAAGATGTGGTACTACGCTGCCAACTAAGTGAACTGATAGATGTCGATGGTTTCACGATATTGAACGAGTCACTGGTGCCGGCACACATTGGTATACTGTCATGTCTAGGCTGGCTGATATCTCACACCAAGTCTCAGTAAGATGGTTAAACGACTTGCCTCCTCTCAATCTACGTCGGCATCCAGGGCTGAACACAACGCAACACTGGGCTCCGCGCAAACCGTCTGTGTTTTTCCGACTAGGCGTTGGCATCCAGTTGGTTCATTACCGTTGACCGCTTTGGATACCAGCCATTAACCTGGGATAAGCAAGGAAATTCTATCGATCGTTTTTTGAAACGGACTTAATCGTTGAACCGTTGCGCTCAAAAGGTGAACAGCTGAATGCGCACTAACATTGTTACTTCAGCTGTTCAGGAAGAATATGCACTTACACTACCCGACTCAGCTAGTTAAACTAATTGATCCCCGTAAAATTGATAGAAAAAATCCATCAGACAATTATATCTTTGTCGAGCTATTTCACTTGGACCGCGTAAACTCCCGCGACTACTGGTCAGCCTATGTTAAAAATGGGGGAATAAAAGTGAACAACTCATCACAGGACTCTACGCACCGGAAAGCTTGATAGATTTGCGAACCGATACTGTTCCAGCCCGCGCACATCATTGTTCAAGAGGATGCAACAAAATAAATAGCTGGTTTGCACGCATGTATGAGGATCTGAGCTCAGATTTACTAGTGCACTATTTACTTTAGCCTTTTGTTAGGGGTGCCAGTTCCAGCTATATGTACTGAGTTGTGAATCATGGGACATACCAAGGCTGACTTCTTTTTTCTAACCTGGTTACTGTGTGCTCACCTAACCACTCATCCAGTTCTAGTTTTTTCGTTTCAGATTATGTCACAGAAACAAACCGAATCAGTAGAAACTGAAGTATAGTGCATCCCTAGGCATTTTAGACGCAAACGGCTTGATTGGTCTTCCGAACAAAGTACTAAAAATCGGGGATAGACTGGCGGATTAGACTGGTCTCAAATGAGTTGTCTGTCACCCCCAACATCGACGATGGGCCTTCCACTTCCGTGTTGTCTTTCGTGCACGGTAATTCTCCCCTACTGGCAAATGCCACGTACTTTTCTGTCGAACCATATGGCATTGTTGATATATTTACAGCCATTCGCCGGCGTTTTTGCAAAATTCTCTCAAACCTTTTGAAAGTGTACTCTAAATTTGGAAGCAATCAATGGAACACTTTTTAGAACAAAACTGCCAATCCCTCACAGTTAGACGTGAACGTCCATTTTTTTAAGTAGGCAACTGTTGATAAGGGTAGAGCTATAACGTGACCCCATTGCGATCAAGCTCTCCTATCCAGAATAAAGATATATTTCATAGAACCAGAACAGGAAACATGTGACAGGTACTATGTTGACCATATTATTTTGCAAGATGCCATAAGCTAATTTGGTTTTCACAAGAGACTCAACTGAATCTCTCGTTTATGATACTCTACAACTGAATGTGCTGTAAACAGGCTACCTCATGATTCAGTTGGCACGATATTCGAGACATCCCAGTATATTTTCATAAAGGAAATTACTCATAAGGTTGCTTAAAACTCTTCGACAGCCCACGACCGGTTTCGCCCTTCTTGGGGCTCATCAGGTTTCCGAATTTCCGTCAACCTTAAGTTCTACTTGAACCCAAATTGGACTGTTTTCGAGAAATACACTCATTTGCACATTCAGTTGTAGAATATCATAAACAAGAGATTCAGCCGAGTCTCTCGTGAAAACCAAATTGTGCACCCGTTTTCTAAATGTCCTGTTGCGGATTCGCTTCCACAAAGAGACTATACCCTACCGTATTGTTGATCAGCGGTTAAATGTCTGGCCAATGGTCTCCTGGCCATCCAGGCTGGGGTTGAAAAATACTTGGCGCCCTGCTGTTTAAAATACCAGTGCACTGGCACTTTCTACCAGACATCGCTGGCATGCTGTCAGACCTTCCTCCCGTCTAGGTCTCGGTGCCGGCCCACATACAAGTGGCCGAACAGTTGGTTTGATTGTTTTTCCTCTGATGTGAGCTCCCTGCAACTCGAAATAAATCCCTCAAACTTCCATGAGAACCCACAGGTGTAACCTCAAACTAAATGGCTTGGTTACCCAAGAAGTTGGACAGCTTCTGCCATCTTTGTAT
>NW_008751679.1:109690-141198 GCF_000715545.1 Opisthorchis viverrini | reverse complement strand
CCCCTACATAATTTGAGTGCGAGAGATGTCAGTCGTACGCTGGTGTCGCCCAGTGACGCTCGGGATTTCGCATATTCATCCTGAGAAAGCCACCCCGAAAATAGTCGACACTAGTGTGCTGATTTTGTTAGTTTCAACGCTACATCTCCGACACCGTATTTTACAACACAAACTGCACTTGCCAACTGGGGGACAGAAGTGAAGCCCGATGTTGAAGGCAAAGCTTAACGTCTATCGATTAGTACCAATGTTTTCTGGGCGTTGGGTTTGACATCGTATTTCAGTGTGGTTCACAAACACCTTAGATGCTATGTACGCGGTGACCCGTGTTCCCCGGGCCCACGTCGTCAGAATTGCCGGGTTACAGTTGAATATGTATCGAAGCAGATGACCAGACGTACAAACTTTCTTCAGACGGGAGAAGTTATGGACTCGCTCGGGAGATAGGGTGGCCCCTCGAAAAGAGCGTGCGATGTTGAGGTTGGTGAGGACAATTCGCCTGTGAGTTCTGTAGTCACGACATACCGTGGGCACGCTTTGGAACAAGCAGTAGTCAAGTCCTATGAAGTGGCGTGCACGAATCGTTGGAAAGCTTAGAAAGTAAGTGTATCGATCGACGGATTCAGTGGTCGTCTGGTTAGTCAGATCAAGAGTGAGATAGACGTTTGTCTAATCCGAAACCATGCCACCCTGGGAAACCCACCACGGTTGACATTTTCACACGATTACCTCACCCCCAACTGGAGGTGTTACCCAGAAAACTGCGACTAAACAAGATCGAAACAACTCACGAGACAAATACAACTATAGGTCTTCACAAGCTAAACTCTTCATCCAAACACTTTCTAATCTGTTGAGTTTTACGTGCTCGATTGACGTTAGTAGAACCATGTTCTGTTCCACCACTTTGCTAAGCTCCACCTCATGGGACTTAGGAATACAGCTACCTACAGGAGAAACCTCTTCTCAAAAAAGACATGAGAACGACTACACCCCGATTCGGAGAGTGAACCGACAAGTGCTAAGTTTTCCCAGACGCCGTCTGCAGAGATTAGTCGTTGAATCAAATGTGCGTCTAAATTAGGCTCATCGGTGGGGAAATCGACTAGAATGTCACCGATTTGGTGGCTTATATTTTGGACGACCAAAAATCAGCGCGCAAATTCTTCCGTAATAAATCACACCCGGAAATCTGAGCTATTTACCAGATCGCCCATGCAGTTTACTGACTTTCAAGTTCTCCATCGTTGAAACATTCCGAAGTGGTGTAGTGAAATGAGATAACCTTCGGATCGGTAGGTTCGGTTACCTCAATGGAGGTGTGATCCATTCGTGCTGTCGCGCCAGAGCGTTCGCCTAAATCCACACTGCAAAACGGATCAAGTTCTGTGACACCAAAACAGTGGTCTAGTATCGTTCAGCTGTAGCACCCTTTCGGTGCGTAGCCGCCATGCCACCGGAAGGAAGCATGAGGGCTGGGATACTACCAGGTTGCCCAAGCCTAGACAGGGGAAGTCGAGAGGCAGAGGTGGGGTTCAAACCACGGAGCCAAACCTACCATCTACTCTATTCTTCAACTGAACGCAATGCACAAAGGCTGCCTCATGTTTCACTATAACGAGGTCTCTTCCACTCCGGCAGGCCGTGTCCATTTCATCCGTCTTGAAGTTCACCAGGTAGGTAGAAACTCCATCAACCTTGATTTCCAAGTAGAACACCAAACTGAGCGTACTAACACTCGTTTGCAACTTACATTGGTGTTAACAAGGGTCAATCTTCAACATGTACGTTTCATTCGCCCAGATTTTCGTATTAGGGTCGACCCGACCGTTTACTAGTCAGTATTTTCGTACCTGATTGCCAGGTCATACAGTCCGCCTCTCGGTCACTTGAAAGCGCATAACTTGGCAGAAAGAGATTACGGAGAGTTTGGGTGTTGTATGCCTTCCAGAATGGGATCCACGTGACCCCGCCTGTGCTTGGCTGGAGAGTGCAAGAAATGGCGGATAATGTCAGTCGCGTTCATGCCGTCACTTTATCTCCAGATTGTCTGATTGAACGGTTGTAGGTGTAGGCACCTCGGAATGCTTGACATAGACCGACACTAGGTCACCTCCCTCACATATATAAACGAGCTCTGCGAGGCAGACGGACTTCTGGCATACGGAGTACACCGCCTAACCAGCGTAACCTATGAAGTGTAATTCAACTATCGCGGGAGAGTTCCTTCTTCCCAAGACCATCTGGCTTACCTGTGTTGCTAACCTGATGCTCGCACCAAACCTGTCCAATGCTTCGGATACACCGAAAGATCTGTATCCTGCCTTGAAGTAACATTCCTATTTGTCAGCCTTAGCCGGAAATCTTCATCACAAAACAGTATTGAACATTGGTGAAATCCTTTTAAATATTTATTTTAAAAATATGATGCTTGACCTAACAGATATTCACCGATTATTTTAACCGGTTACTCTAGGAATTTCCATTAATCAACTTCCTTCCAAACCAATCTTATGACGAGCTTCCACCACGGGACAATTTAGCCACCTAGCCGTTCACAAACGGTACAACTTTCCAGCCAACTAATCCATCAACAGTATCTCGCGGGCAGCAAGGTCATACCTCAAAATTCCGTAAAACCAAGACCGCAACTGTTCACGAGACAAAAGTCACATGCTTATGAGTTCTGAAACCAAGTTGAAATTGGCGAAAATTACGCCGGATTCAGAGTTTCTGTCCGCAAATATACCATCCAACAACATTCCGCGCAATTGCCGTACATTCAGTGACTCTTCTGACTATGACACCAGTAAACCCAAAATGCTCAGAAAAAGGAATTTATTCGATGCAAACTGTCAAACGAAGAAAATGTGCCTTATTCCCCATTGAAACATGTGAATGAATTACAAGCGGAAGTAGTGACTGAAATATGGGTTAGATACCACAAGCACCACTATTGTGTCGGGAAGAAACGAGATGGTCAATAAATGAACACGAGCAAGTCAAATAGTGAAAAAAAGGAGTACTCGATCGGATAGTTACACAATGATGCGAACAGGAGGTACTCCTTAGAGAATATGCATGGTCTGGGTAAAACTAAGGCACACGTAGGTACACCGACCATGGTTTAAGGGAACGGGATCGACAAACTCCACCAATGAAAGATGGGCTCCGGAGAAAAAACGTCATACACGAATGACGCGCGGCGACGCTTTGACGGAAGGTACGACAGTTGGAAGGTATTGTACACAGATGAAGGTCAAGAATGATCTATTGTAAGCAGGATAAAGCAAAAAGTACTAATCAATCACGAAAACGAGCCCCGCCACGACCTCGAGCGGAGCCTCGGTGACCAACAGCCTGTACACTTCCACGAACATTACGCACACCAAGTGGCTTACGTTTCGGCTCTGAACTGTTCACCAATTCATGTGTTTCGCTTGAGACCAATTTAGATTCTGTCTTTTCTGGTTTCTGAGGTAAATTCTGGTTTTCCTTCTGCGAAACCGCCGGAGACCTCTGGTGCGCGCCTCGTCCGAGACCTACATAACGAGGGTTCCACACAAACGGACGACGGGGCGCTCCGCCACGCGAACTTCGGTTTCGATTAATAGGTCCGTGATTAGATGAATCAGTGGAAAACTGGACAGGATTTGCAAGCGAATAGACACCTGGACAACTAGCTTTTGCTGAATATTGTTCCTCAGGCGTAGGCGAGGATGCCTCAGCAATAAAACTTACCAGGGCGGGATAGTCAATTGCGCTGTAAGTAAAGGGATAGTAGGGGATATTTGTTCCATTTAACCATGATTGTCTATTAGGATATAGTGCAAGGGGGATGGCCATATAAAGCCCACTGTTACAGGCGTTAACGAGAATGTCCAAAAGCCCGCTAGTGGAGTAAGGGGGTGGGTAGGGTTCGCCAAAAGCGACAGAAGCTCGACAACAGGTTTCCATTCGGACGGCGGATGCATGAATTTGTCCACTGGCAAAGAATGTCCGGAGGATATGGATGTCAGGTACATCGGAAAACACCGGGAAAGCGTGGGCCCAGCTGACATGAATGGCTTGAAAAGGGGTTCGCATGTATTTTGCTCTGTGTGGGATGAAAAGAGGACCAGATATGTTGTGTAAATACGAGTACTTAGTGAAGAATATCAAGCGAGGATAAAATAAAATCAAAATAAATCGTTCAGCTGTAGCACCCTTCCAGTACCTAGCTGCCATGCCACCCGAAGGTTACACGAGAGGCAGAGGTCGGGTTCGAACCACAGACCTTCCGGTCAGTAAATTCGCGCTCTAACCACTTGGTCCATCTCGCACCATCAAGCGAGGATAACCCTTTGTGAAGACCTATTAAATGATGTTCAACTTTTGTTTTACCCCTAGAATAGAAAATTTATTCGGAACGGGGAGGACACCCTAAACAGAGGTATCATCCATCACAAGGATTAATAAACTGAGTGGTTTACACTCATGCAGCAAAAGTACGACTTAAACTTGAGATGCCCACAATGCTGGGCAAGAGTACTTAAGAGTACTGATGCAAAGCTAGCGGAACGAAAAGGCCCAGATGCTGATGAATGTATTTGCTGGCCAGATGTTTCTAGTGTAACCCATACTCCGCCTGTTGTTCTGTGGACGAACGACNACTGATGCAAAGCTAGCGGAACGAAAAGGCCCAGATGCTGATGAATGTATTTGCTGGCCAGATGTTTCTAGTGTAACCCATACTCCGTCTGTTGTTCTGTGGACGAACGACCCTACACGAATAGGGTTTGTGGCGTAACTCCCAATGTCGTGATCCGTCTGATGTGACCGCTCCATACTCACGTGCGACCTGACCCTCGGAACTTCTGCCCTGATTCCTCCCATTTTGTGGGGGAAAATCACTTGAGCAAGCAGCAGACGCTAGTGTCGTCATCTGGCCGGAAGTTAGCTAAACCCTGGTTCCAAGTCACCAAGTGACAGTACCTGGACCACATCGGATCGTCAGATATCAGACATGATCACCGACGGGCAGGTGGCACATCGGGTAATACAAACATCCTGGATTACTGGAGGCGTAAAACAAAGTTTATAAGACGTCCCAAGACCGCGAAATCCCGGATAATCAATGCTGGCTTGTGCTAACTTTTCAATCAAGTCAAAAACCTTATTTTTCGGTCTATCTATCCCATATAAACAAATTCATGGATCTACAGTGACATGCTTCTCACGAGGCTTAACGTCCAGCAACAAAGATTGGTTTAATTATGCGTTGATACTGTAGTCTCATAGATATAAATCTTAACCAGCCAATTTACAGTTGGTGCCCCGAACGCCGAAGATGGTTCACTATAGCTCCTTACTTCGCGCATTCGAAACGAACGCCAGGAAATGCTGGCCATGAATTATCTTGGCGCATGTACATGACTGGTCTCCAAAGTCAGACGACTTACCCAGCAGGACGGATCAAAGCTTTTGAAACACCTAACCTGTCATTCGGGAACTAGAATACGAGGACAGCGACAGCCTATTTCCTGCACTATCTGGCTAGACATGCCCTCCAAATCGATCCGGATAGGACTACTTGAGATGCTGGCTTCGAACCGCGTCCCGCAAAACACCTGAAGAGCTGTTATCACGTGATTCGGACTGTTGAGTCTGAGACTATAGAACGGAAGAGCCAGACATTTGAGCCAAAAGTAAAGCAGAGTAACGCAAACAAATCTCCTGCTTCGGGCGGCGCAACGTGGGAATATTCGTCCACGAAGCTCAGGGACAGTGCCTAATGATCATTAATCCTAACTCTATTCCCTCCTAATGCCAATATAAATCTGCCTGTCAGTATAGATTGCTAGCGTCCTACCCAGAAAAATAAAACTTAGACATGCACCACCACCAATCGGAATATGTTCAAGCATAGCAGCATTCATGTGACCACACTGCTGGCCGACAAGTCAACAGACCCCCCAACCGTACCTTTTCCTATAAAAATCGATGAGTGCTGAGCTGTGCTTCCAAAACACGCATACAGGGATCCATCTGTACAAGACAAGCTGCTCAGTTTGTTCACTGATTACTTTTCGAGTGTCAGATGAACCAGAAGCGGCTCCCCATGCTCCCGATGACGTGGTTATCGCGTTGAGTATGGATTGAAGATGCTCCGTTTGGATTCCGCGTTTTACACAGGACTTTCGAGAATCCTGTGGATGGTCCTATACAAGGGTTTCACTATCCAAGCTGGCTATTTGGACACCGATTCTAAAAGATGTGGCATGAATGAGAGCTGTTTCGACAGAGGATCTGATGTAGGTGTTCCCAGAACTATCAACGACGACCTCTTCCTACAAATGTGCGTGGATCAACATCGGTTTGTTGCAAGCACGAACGCAAGCACCGCGTTACCCAGCGACCTCCAACCGTAACCTATCTAGCAGCCAGCTTACCCACTAGCATCTGGTTATAAGGGGGCGGTCTTTTGTCCAACAGCGTATTCGCTCGGTTTGGAGCATATGTACTGAGTTAGGTCGTGCACTAGTTGTAGACCAGTTTCAAGCAGTTAAGACCATTCATACGCACGATATTCACCAACTGTAAGATTCCATCATCAAGGAAGTATATCAGCAACATCTGCTGTCTAGACACCTTTCGTATACGAATCAAACCGGCTGGCCAAACATAAATCTCAAACTCAGAGTCTACATTTGACTGTGTGCGTCCCAAAGCGAAGACACGACCAGTTCAAACTGCCTATGTTCCTGATTTAGGTGATAAAAGTTATCCCACCCATATGATTCAAATATCTCCGAAGGGATGTCTTACGCGTAGCTGTAAACTGACCGGGACGAGTAGTGGCTAAAAAAAGCCCAGTAAGTGGAAAAGGCACTGGAGATCTGGAACAGTCAAATCCCCCCAAATCATCCGGAACACCAAGTCGGAAAGTTATCCACCAGAGGAAGACGGATCAAACCTCCACTCCAAGTCCCACGGCTTATTTCGGGAGGTGGAACTTCAGCGTAATGATTAACGGACCAAAGGATTTATTGTGGAACCTCAATGCCTGGTCCCTACAGATGAAGTTGATAACGTCAGCGGCTACATGAACACCACTGTTTTCAAGACCTTCCAGTGTTCGTCTAACCATCTTGCCTATCAGGAAATTGAATAGAAATGGAGTGGACACCCTTCTCGGACACTATTTTGCGGATGGTAGCTCCCATATACTCATACACGCCCGTAACTTGGAAAATGCNTCAAACAGTGCCAGTTTGACGGCTTACAACAGTCAGGCACCAGGATGTATTACTGGTGTATGAGTTTAGCCATTGAGTTTCCACGCTGCTTACAGTTATTACCCAACGCAAACTTGTTACCAATAGCGACAGTCACGAAAACGAAGCTGGATTCCCGAGGAGTTTCAGATACGCCAACCACATCGACATGAATAGAAAGCCAAGAGTTGTCTTGAATCAAAAAGCAGCGTCCAACTCAGTCGATCGCGTGGCTTCGTGTCACTATTTTCTTTTATTGTTGTGCCCAACATTTTTGTCACATTTATCCAACATTCATGGGAGCGTGAAATTCAATGGAGAGTATTCTGCTGCGTTCATCATCAAAACTGTTGCTCGTCAAGGCATCGTTTTCGAATTCGTAGTCGAATCGCCTATCTGATAAACGTTCGCTATCTTCTACCTCTGGCATGGATCTCCTACCAGGAGAAAGCCTTAAAAATCTGGAGGATGTGGACGATATTGCGCTGCCTGGTTCAAATCTTATCCAGATAAAAAGTACACCGATTATCTAGACAACGCTGTCATGCGCTTTGCACGCTTAAAACCCGAGGGGAGACATCCGTCGAAGTCCTTCAGATTCCTGTTTGGGTACCGAACGACCCCGAATGATGCTTTCGCGAACCACCAGTTACCTGCGGAAGCACTCATGAGCTCTAAGCTGAGAACTGCATTCTTCCATGCTGCCATCATAGCCTGCTGCTTCAAGGTCTATACTGGTAGCAGCTGGAGCTCCATTCAATGTGGGAACGCCCGCACTTGTCCACGATTATTGCCCGGGGCACGATGTGTGGATTACAGGTCGTATCTTGTGCAAACGCGGCAGTGTGGTGTATGACCCGTCGGTTGGTCAAAACACCTGCATTAGATATCGAAACCAACTACGCTTTAACAGCACACCAGAAACTCCAGTATGTTCAGGTGCCGTATAGTTGGACATTCTGCTCGATACATTTGAGCTGAGAGCTGATATAGTTTCGAAAGAAGAGTATGACCAGAAGCTCAGTGTTTGATCTAGCACTTCTTTCCAGGCGATGGATAGACCGACGCCGACACCAGCCGTAACGCATCCAAGTCGACCAACGTCGACTTGGGAATATGAATATCCCTTCGTGTGCTTACGAACTCCCGACATTATTCAAGGCCAAACTAAGGATATATATCTTCAGCGTCACTTATCTGTGGATCGCCTGTTGTCCGGAGCACTAAAGTTGCGTCCAAGGTTTCGTCCTCTTACTGTTCCGCTGTACTAGAAGTCGGGGTCAGACAACATAGCTGGGGATAGAATATCGTCACACTCCGCTCATATTATCGTTTGCTAGATGCGTTGCCGAAACATGACACTGCTTCTCTTAGATTGGGCGAGTGCACCACCAGGACTGGTCAGTGCAACCGAACTGCATGAGATATTGGAAAAAATTCCCCTATCTGGGTAGCGATACCACGTTTGGTAACGGCAGTGCTGACAAAGTGAACGCTGGAACTTATAAAACCCTTTTCTTCAAATCGGGCACCTATGGGATCGAAGTGACACTTGTCTGTCGGTGAAAGACGGCCCGTTCTACAGGGTTGTCTGAAGCATCGCACTAGGGTGGTGAAGACTGGTCTGTTTTTAAAACAACACTGCTCGTCACTGGCCATCAATGCGTTTGAAGCATCGCGCATGTATCATGGAAGCATCGGATCCGCAATGATGGCGTGCGCGAACAGTTTTCGACAACAAACCAGCTAGCTGCTCGTCAAACTGGTGAGTGGATTCGGCTGCACCAATTAGGCTGGTTCGACCATATATTCCACGTGCCGGGCGATTCATTGTCCATGCTTGCTGAGGTAGTTAAACGGGGCACGAAAACAAAAAGGGCCTTGGCTGCTCTGGTGCGTCTTCCAATGCAATACATCGTTCAGTCGTGACACTCTCTTGGTGCCTATCTGTCACGCCACTTGAAGGAAGCACGAGGGATGAGATGCTGCCAGGTTGCCCAAGCCTAGACAGGGGAAGTCGACAGGCAGAGGTCGAGTTCGAAACACGGACCTTCCTGCTAGTAAAAACGCACTCTAACTAGTTCAGCCGTCTCGCCCCCGGTGCGCCTTTCGCGGGGTCCGGAAGTCAAAGACCCCCTCATCAGCAGTTGGCGGTGACATAGCCAGTGAAAATATCATATCATATCCATTCCCACCGTGCTTCATTTTTCGATATTTTTCCCGTACTTTCTTTATGCCACTCTACCCACTGCTGCTAATGGAACTCTTCCGACAGATGTCCTCAATGCCTGCAGGAATAACAGAAAAGAACCTGTCTAGTCGTTAAAGATTACATTATCCTTGACAGACAAGCCTCTCAACATGGTGGCACAGACGACGGATTTATATAGGCACAGATCTTTCTGACTATGAGAATCATTTTCCTGTTAATCCACCGGCTTTGCAGCTGTCCACATGGGTGCATTCGTCTACCATATTAATAGTCTCACCTGCAGCGCGACACCCACACCCAGCCCAGTGAGAGGCATGTCGTATCCGGTAGTAACCTGTCCCGGAGGATGCGCAGCCAGGTACAGTATTCCAATGGAGCAGGGTGTTTTATCCAGTTTTAAGCATGCCACCGAAATTCCGGCAGCGAACAACTCATTTAGCCTAGGTGCACCATGCCAAATCGCAAGGATATTTTAATTTATTGATCCTTCAAGTAATGGTGTTCGGTTTCTCCCAACCTAAGGCTTCCACTTTGACGTGGCGGTCAGGCTTGAGTGCTGCAATGATCCCGCGGGCCACACAGACTGGAACTTCGTTCTAGAAGGAAGGCGGAATGGGAGCAGCGAGTACTACGAGCAATTGTGTTGCGAAGTGGTGTGGTCAAAGTCATACTGTCTTCGGAAATAAGAACGCGAAGGCAGTAAGGGGGACCAAGCATGTTTGTATTCAATGAAGCGGTGATGCTGCCTCCTCCTGAAGAAAGAAGGGTTAGAAGAGGTCGGCCCAAAAAACCGTACACCCAAATCACACGTTTGCCCCGGCCGCTAACGCATTACTCAGTACGGTTGAGATACCTCCAAAACCAAAGTTCGATGCTGCTCAAAAGGCATCTGCTACGCGCAGCTGAACCAGGAATGGAACAGCAATTCCCTATTCGGATAAGACCAACCTCCTGTAGCCGACCAGCTCAGACTACTGATCAACCGGTCCCGGGCAGGGTCCCCAAAGAAAACCCCGCTGCCTCGCAGTTCAGACTTTTGAGTCAGAGACTAAATGTGAGGTGGCTCAACCAAACCCCCTTCCTCGGCCTGGGCAACCGGGAACTACCATCTGTCCACCGACTTCCCTCTCTAACCCCTTCCCGTTACATAGGCAAACGTAACTGGGTCATTTGACTGTCAGACACTGTGGCACAGACATTACGCACCCCGCTGCCTAGTAACAATTACTGAATAACAAAAACAAACATATCCTTTCCACATATAAGCTTTTAAATTACGTACTATACATCGAATTGGCAAACAGGCATTGCTTGCTTTTAAGTCATAAAGCATGCCAATCCACCATCTTCGAAAAACTACCATGGCTAAACAGTATCGACCTGAGCTAGCCCAACTCTTAACAGTAAACGAATACCATACTGGTAGTGAGCACATGGATGAAGAATTGTGAAGTACGAAAGGAGCTATGCTAGCGGCTTTCAGTGCTGCCTGTTCGACTTCTCCGGTTCGACCAAAAGACTACTGGATATCGTTGAGATCGATAATCTTGATTAGTGCCAGGAAATCCATACCAGTAGGCAAGTACCATGGCGAACGCAAATCCCTGACGACCCATCTGAAAAATCTCATTGGTGCGATAAGGAGTAAAGTGCAAGTAAGGAGAAAACTCCTACAGAGTGGGACGTTTCGACAGTTATCGTTTATTTCAAAATGGGTACGCGAACGCTGAGTGAAAATCACTGTGGCATCAGTATGGTGGGTAGGGCTTCGAAGGTGCTTTCTGGCCTTGTCTTTCGAAGATTGACTGAACACAGAGAGATCCGTGGAAAACAAGTTGGGTTCCGTCATTCATCGATCATACCTACACCTCACGACAGATCCTGAAACGGCGATACTGCTTCCAGCAACCAACAGTGGTTGTGTTCCTTGAAAGCTGCCTTTGACTCTGTGGACCGTCAGACACTATGGCAGCGTCTAGGGTGCAAAGGTGTCCCCCATAAAATGACTCCTTAAGGCGCTATACGCAAACTTCTGCGGTATACGGGAAGCTCTCTTCTGAGTTCGCATCAAGCGGTGTCAGACGGGGCTGTCCTGCCTCAACTTTCATCTCCAACTTCGTCACCGATGCGATCATGGAAGACTCACTATCAGCCTCTAATGGCTGTGAGGTCGAAGTGCTCCCGGGGCGTCCGCTCAAAGATATCAAGTACGCAGGCGACATACTTAATCTTCGGTCTGATCTCGTGGTTGTGTAAAAAATATTAAATAATCTGAATAATTCTGCCTTACGTTTTGGCGTGCGCGCCACACCTAAAAAGTGTAGAGCCTTGCTGCAAGTCTGGGTGGGATCAATCCCTAGCACACGCTTGCACCGACTGGGGTAGCAGACAAATTTGTCTGTTTGGGCGGCTGTATCAGTTCCGCTGGTCTCGCGGAAGAAGACATTTCCAAGGGCAGTGGGGAGGCCGAAGCAGCTTTTGTGAACCTGCACCAGCTGTGGTGTGGGCATGACATCAGCTTATCCGTCAACGGTCAAGGTTACTAAGCTGCGATGAGATCACATTACTATAGAGACCATAAACCCGGCCGCAATAATGTCTCTGGATCACTGCGAGACTGGCGAGAACACCGGATCAGTAATACTGAAGTACGTAGAATGGCTTTTGTATGAAAGAACTCGTCCACGATAGATGAACTGGTCACATTGCATAACTTCGGCTGGCTTGTACTCCATACACCAGTCCTCGAAGGGGTCTTTTGGCACAACCACGTAAAAAGTGGGGACGACCTAGAAAAGGTCAAACAATGACTTGGCAACTAAATATGAAAGCCACTACCAGCAAACTTAGTTGTGCTAGTCATTGCCGTCACCTTGGATGGGGACTCCGAGACCGGATACATCAAGGGTTGGGCACATTGTCAGAAATGATCCAGTCGCGCCCTCAGCAGTGCTTGTTCACCCAAGCGGTTCTCTTTAATGCACTGCCCCCTTTCCCATTCCCCCAATGAAGGGCCCACTGACAACGCTGTGTTTACGCATCAATTACGTCAGATACTGCCTGCAACGCGCAGCTACCTACCCCACTTCCCCAGATCACCGGTGTACTGTACAAGTACGAGATCCCTACAGCTGATAATGATGTTCGCCTTCTAGAGATTTGAGCAGTCTGACAAATGGACGGTATTCTGTCCTAATCTTTCCGAAAACCTGTTTCGCTAAATCTGGAGGTGGTTTTTCAAGAACTGCCCTGATGTTTAACACATGACTTGCGCTGGGTCCCGCTACAAATTTCGTTCGCATAACATACCACCATTGATGACAGTAACAAACCAGTGGTACATAACAGTGCTTAAATACCATATAACCTTGAGAAGAAACCCTGTTCTTACCAAACACGGCCGAGAATGAGCTGCATTTAAGTGACGTTGAAGCGAACGTCTGAGCGGTACGTCCAATTGGGACACCAATAGCGGGTTAGGCCTGGTTGCGTGCATGACGCGCAGCGTTTCCAAACACGTGCAAGCAGGGTCACGTGGGCGAAGATCGCACAGCACCCAGTTTGGCTTAGATACTCTTATTTCATGTCGCTATTTCATAACCTACTCCCCACAAACCCTTCGCCAACAATAGTTTGGAACAGACCACACTACTTGCTCGGCAAGGCAATGGTAGTACACGCCCCAATCGCATTTACCTGCTGTTCTGACGCTTCCGATTCTGAGAAACCCACTTACGCGACACTTCGTCGCAAACCTGTCGGAACCAAGTTTGCTATGCCAAGTTGATGCCAGTGATAAAAAAAATTGAAGTCTAGAGTCCTCGGATCCAAATATTACTATCATTAACCATAGACTCGCCTTTCATACCAGATTGTATAGATTAAGCCAAGTTCGTTTCTGTTGCTATAAATTTTGCAAGTTGACAACCACTTCCCTAGTATTGAATTCATGTTACAGAACAACCGCAGCTTATGCCGCCGTATGTAAATCATCAAAGACAGCAACATCACTGCTGACACTGATGCTTCACTGCCGTGCAACCATGAGGTTCGTCTTATTGTATTTGAAGCCCTAGAGTGAAGAAGGATGACTTACGCCAAGCGTTCTGAGGTGCCCACACTTTCGAACGCTCAATCAGGCAATCCGGAAACTGACAGCACGAACGCCACTGAAATCGATTAGCCGCCACTTCTTGCAACGTCCCCAGCCAAGCACGGGCGGGGTCACGGAGACCCCATCCTGGATGGCGTACATCAACAATACCTAAACTCTTCGCGATCTCTTTCACACTTTTCTGCCAAGTCATGCGCTGTCCATCTCACGGTATGCGCCATTCTGGAGGCACGGAGAACAATCGTCTCGGCAGACGGTGTTTCGGTGTACGAAGCACATGACCGAGCCATCGTAGACGATGATGCTGGATGTTTTCCCCGATTGAAGTATTTGTTGCACAACCAAATACCCGTTTTCCAATTATCTTGTTACTAACACACTGAAGCCATCCAAAACCAGCCAGGCTTCGAGGTCGAAAATCTGAAGACGCCTCACACCATCTGTCCGCCCAGGCCACGTCTCTCACCAAAAAAATAAATAAATAAAATAGCCCTTAATGTAGTCTGGCACACGCGGCCCTCAAGATTTGATGACATGCTTTTTTGACGCCACAAGTGACGCAAATTCGCAAACGTGATTCGAGCCTTTGAGATTCTCGCACTGACTTCACCGGACACCTTCCCCTCACAGCTAATGCAGGTAGTAGAATTTTCCACAACATCCAGCGATGATCCTTGAGCTGTAAGGGATATGTTCGCAGGTGACACGTTCTGAAGCACGACTTTGCAATTTGAAGGTGCAGGCGCATGCCAAAAGATGGTAAGATGATGGTCGGTCTATTCAACAGGGCTTGTGATTCTCTTTGGTCTTCAAGGATGAGGGCAATGTCATCCGCGTACCTCAGACCGACAGGGCTCTCAGCAACAATTTGCTTGTCTGTATCTAAGGAAACGAAAAAGGGGGCCGTGGTGGGTGCGGTGATCACGAGAGTCAGCTTGACCCCAGACGTAACGAAACTCCTGACATCACTTTTCCTTCGTCTCCTTATGTTGGCTCGTGAAACACTAGCTCAAGACCAGCAAGCAGGAGTTCGGCCCGTTTGGGGTTATCAAACCTTCACACCCTCTTAAATGCCAGAGCAGGGTCATACGTGTGAGCGATTCGCAATTTAGTATTCCCTTATTTTCAGGTCACGTTCGAATCAGTTAACTAATCTGCTCTCCGTATCATGACTGTTCAGCACGGGATGTCGTGGAACTTTGTGGATAAGTTCTTCGAAGTCTCAGGCTCCCGAGTGCATGGAAATACACGAAGTGGTCTTCAAAAATTTCCGCACACAATGTGGTGTCCGACATGAATACCCACTCTCTAGATTCTAATTTAATTCCGCGATGGACGAGGTTGGGAGCAAGATGCCTGTGGTTAAGCGCGGATTTACTGACCGGAAGGTCCGTGGTTCGAACCCGACCTCTACCTCTCGACTTCCCGTCAAGGCTTGAGCAACCTGACGGTATCCCACCCTCGTGCTTCCTTCGTGGGGCATGGCGGCTAGGCACCAAAAGGGTGCTACAGCTGGACGATTTCGATCTATTCACCTCAGTTGTCTGGGACGGCCTGTTTCTCCCAGATAGACCCAAATAGGCTACAAAGGCACTGGCTGAAGAGCCCACCACCATCCTTGAAAGGGTCGTTAGAACCAGCAGCACGGTGACGCTCGAGTAGGTAAATACACTCGGACACTTCAGAGGCTGAGTGTGGCAACGTACTCACGGCCCACCTTACTGTCAAAGGCCAGGGTTCTGTATTGGAGGGAGCAGGCGGCCCGCTGGATTGCTGCTCGAAGTACTGTGTCCAGCAGTCCAAACGTTTGCTGCATTTCAGGGAGCCATTTTGGCCCGTGATTAATTGGCTGGCAAGAGGTTTCCAGTGGAACGAACAACGTGGAACAGCTTGCGGACGTTTCCAGCATTCTTTGCACCTTTTTCTTCAGCCTGTCGGTCTACACGGACACTCAGATTCACCTGGCTTCGGGTGGACTTGTGATTGCGGCCAGGAGGGATCGATCTCCGGGTCTTTGGCAAAGAAACGATCTCATCAGGATGAGGTTGACTGGCTTGTACCGCAAGCACACATTCCGCCTTTGAATAGCGCTTTCGATATTCTTCCCAATGGCCGTTCATATTCGACATCGTACCACCCGCCAGGTGTTCGAGCTGGTTCTGATAATTTCGTTTGACTTCTGGATCCACTAACTTCTCAGTCGCTAGGCGAGATGTGCGCGTTTTGCGCGCACCTGAAAAGCGCAATGAGAAGCAACAGCAGCGTACAGGTGCATGGTCGGAGTCCACGCTGATGTACCAGAAGGAGCAGTAAGTAGTGATCCCTCCTCAGCAGTGCTAACTGACGGCGATGTTCTATTTGAATTCGTGGTTGTTTTCTGGTGAGCAATAAGTTGTTTAACAAATTCCGTTCTGGAAATTCGTACTGCAAACGAAGTCTGTGATCGGCACAGGCGATCCGCGTTGTTCATGCGTCTCGTGTCCAATCCAAGACGATCAACCAATCGGGCCTCAGCAGCGCTCAGTCTACCTATCTGTGCGTTCACGTCACAAGCAACCACATCCGAACTTTTAGCCTGTTGTAGAAGGGCACCTAGAGCGTCATAGAAACTGTCCTTGGCAGATTCAGAGCTACAGTCAACTGAGGCGTAGGCAGACACAACAAACGAGGTGCGATGTACCGCACTTTCTCTAGATACTCACAGATGTTGCCAAACGAACCACACAGAGACGACATACAATGGGTATCCAATCAAGCAGAGACGCTTCCGCTGTCGCTTAATACTATACCCACGTCAGCATGTCCAGCTGCAGCGGCCTCTTTATCACCAGAGGCGCACTGTCGGAACCTGGAAGAGAGCGACGGGGCAGTCAGTTCGATCACAGTACTTGCGTCCTGCATCCCTGTTTCTGGCAGACAACATATATCACTACAGGAATCCACCGTACGCGCAAGAGCCACCTATTGACCTGCTTGCTTCAGTGTGCGAACATTGAAGGTGGTTAGGTAGACAGGCTTTCGGGGTTTGAAAATAGACTTCAAAGTGTTCAGGGTTGTAACCGAACTCGGACGTGCAGTAGCTGCAGCTGAGTGTGATGCAGGGCGAGCAAAACGGCCAGTCCCAGAGCTGGGACCTGCGGAGAAAGTATTCAAATTTGGGCGGGTTAGGATGGAAGATGGAAAACGTGGGTGTAAGAAGAGGCGTCAGCAGTAGCATGTTTTCGCTTACCCGCCCTGCTGTATGTAGCAAGTAAGGCGACCCGGCCAATGGCACCACGAGACAGCCGGTGTGACATGAGAGTATTGTTAGTTGTTGGTGTTAGGGCTGGGATACTGCCAGGGCGCCAACACCTAGACAGAAGGACGATTAGGGTCCTCAACCATAGCATTTGGCTGAAAAATCGAACCACAAGGCAGCGGTGTTTAGCGGAGAATACAAATGCATTACCACCTCTACGGAACAAGCCGCCACATGTTTCAACCCCCAACCTGGAGGGCCAGGAGACTATGTTCCCCAGACCTCTATCCACTGACCAACCTGGTATAAAACTGTCAGTGTCACGCGGACACCCCACAGTATAGCTCAATGGGTCGCCGAGGTACACAAACCGCCATACCACGGTAAGATCCAGTCTCTCCGTAAACCGACCTAGAAACTCAGAAATCTCAGAGAAACACCAGGATGGGACGTACTGAAGTTTGTAGACGCATCTTGAAACATTGGACCATATGACATTCCGTGGATCAGTGATGGTCAATCGACAAAACGAAGGCACTCATTGATGTCTTCAGAGGCGAGTTCGAAACCCATGATAACGGCTCTCTGGAGGGTGCACCCCAAAAAGAACTCTGTTGCTTTCCGACGGCTCACTGTAGACCTTGGTACGATCGGACATAGGGGTGTAAGGGTACGGAAAACGTTTCAAAAAAACTAAGGTACTGCTCTTCTGGTCAAGTACACTTACGAGAGCCAGCTAACCCACACACTTAGAAGCAACTTTAAAATCGAGGAGAACCGCGAGTTGGTCGGCGGCATGTACAGCGATCAACAAGCCCTCGAGACTCAGACAACAGCTCCAAACTTTTCACATCATACACCATTTCCTTCTCCCAGATCAAAAGTAAATTGTTCGTTCAGCTAGAACACCCTGTCAGTACCTGATGCCACCCGAGGACTGGGGTACTGCGAGGTTGTCCAAACCTACAGAGGAAGTCGAGATGCAGCGGTCGGATTCGAACCAACGACCTTCTGGTCAGTTAATTCGCGCTCTAGCCACAGCCATCTCGCTCCATGTCAGGACGGAATAGAGACAACAGGTTCCAGGGTTTCCACGGGGACCCGGTTGGGAAAACAGTGTCTCGGCAGCCCGATCCACCTGGATGTGGGGCATGCCCAGTCAAAGGGTGCGGGAAGTTAGAAAGCTTTGTGACTAGCAGTGCAGAAATGCCCAGCAGATACCTTCCGAGCACCTAGTTTTGAAGTAATCCGACCGCAGTGAATAGTGCGCCGACGGTAACGGTCAACAAATGGGCGAACCAAAAAACCGCTCAGCTGTAACACCCTTTCCTTGCATGGCTGCTCTGCCACCCGACGGAAGCACGAGGGCTGAGATACTGCCGGTTTGCCCAAGCCTAGCAGGGGAAGTGGTTCGAACTACGGACCTTCCGGACAGCAAATTCACGCTCTAACCACTTGAGCAATCTCGCGCCCAAGAGGGTCAACTAAAAGGCTCCCGATATAAGACGTTACGCACTACACCAACATATTCAGCTGGAACCACCCGTTCAAGTTCTTAAGGCACTTTTCTGAATTTGATGAAGCTCATCAGTCAATGCTCCCATGACCAAACTGCTCTCTACTGTACGTGCTACCGTCGGTAATTAGTTTACTTATCGGGACGATCAGCGTAGACTGCGTCCATGAAGGAACCAGAATTCAAACGTGAAAACGCTCACCTGATTTTACGCAGTTTGTTCAGTGCTACAACTCCGAATGTTCCATGATCCAGTAGGAAGTAAAAGACGGTTTTCGGCCAAGTTGAATGCACACTGATGATCAAAGCTCTTGCGAAACCCTGACTATGTGGAACGACTGCGACCGTGCCGGAAGTGACCGGTTCGCACAGCTGCACTCGAAAATTGTTAACGGTGTTGTAGTCACTATCCAATTCCGCCTGAAGCTTCAGATACCGGGAATATTCATCATCCTGAATGGTAACGAAAAATTCCTTGGATGCGTAGAGGCTTCGGACATGCACTGGTACCGGTTCACCAAGAGGTAGATAGCGCTGAAAAGAAGATCAAACGTTTGTGTGAGCGTCTCCCGACTAGCAGTAACACTTAGAGTAAGAAACTGACATACTTTTAGCTGATTCGGGTTTCCGATAGGCGTCTTCGAAGGCCGCATCCGAAAACGTCGGGCTACCCATCTCAACACGTCATCTTTATGTTTCACAGGACAGGATAGTCTGAAAATTAGTGTGTCCTGACGTCCAGGACAGGTATTCAGGGAAAACTCTGCTTGCCAGATGTTCTTTAGCTCCCTCACATTTCTGAAGCAAAACATAACAAACGAAGGGACGACTTACTTTCCAAGTCGACCAATTAAAACACCCCCCATGTGCGCCGGCACACAGAAGGTTTCATGCCAGATATCCTGGTCCACAGCCTCTGCCCACATATCACTCGGGATCAATACCTTTGGAATGATTGTACCATTTAGCTCCTCTGGGTTCCCCTCATATATATCATTCATAGGGTCGTTGAAACAACCAGGTGGTAACTTGATTCGGCTAGGGATTTCCGGGCTACTCACAGAAACACTCGACTCTGGAGTAAGGGCATGTTCCGAACCTGACCCAGAACTGAGGGAGCTGCGGTCGAAAGTGGCGACCGATGCCTCAATGGCGGTCTCGAGTTCGAGGAGACTCATTTCAGTGCCTGTGTTGGGGACCGGTTCTACTGTGCTGGAATCCAGATCGGGGGGCGCGAGTGAATCCGTGGAATTCACCAAGCAAACGTTTGCACAGAGGGTAACCTGAAGATGTCAAACAACCGACGGACAATACTTTTGCTATTGTCGATATCAGTGGCTTGGTAAACTCGATACACTCTGTAAATTCAGGGGGATCTTCAGCCTGCAGAAAACATTAAGCGATACAAACACAAACCTACCCCCGGCAGATAAAACAATAAATCGTACGATGCTGACGAGTCGTACTTTTCCTCTAACTGTATGCAAATGAAAACTATGTCCGGTAACTGACCTCTGATTCTTCGACAGAGGGCCCGTAGTTCCGCCTTCGCCTCCTCCGGTAGAGTACGTAAACGAGTGTACCAGCGACTACAGAGCAAATAACCACCTGGTTTAGAATGCGCATGCGACTAGAAACGCTATCCTAGCGCACCAGTAGCAACAAAAGTGCAGAACAACTTTCTCGTCCGACTACCAGGAGCACGTGGGGAGCGACCGCGGACAACATGCAACCCACGCCTTTTACAGAAAATGTCTGAAGAAATTTAGCTGGTTAAAACAACACTCAGTTCAAAGTTGGCTACTTTCACGAGCTCACGGATTCCCGGATTGAGACACAGGATGAGGGATTTCGTCCAATTTCTGGGTCGATTTTGCTGTTGTCGTTCAGCGGCTGTCATTCGCCGGAATGTCATAAGTGAAAAAGTGTGTAGCACTACCCCTTAGATTCTAAGCGCGGGACAGCATGCTTGCCAGCGCCAGGACTCTCTTAAATAGGTGTCTAATAATGCTTTGAATTGGGTTCTAGAAGGAGCGTGGACAACCGCTGGTGGAAGATTATTCCACGCAGCTACTATCCGGTATGAGAAATTTTTGCCCAGTGAAATTGTGCGCTCTGAGTTTTAAGATCTCATAGCAATATCCCCGACGTGATTGTTAGGTCGACGGTGAAAATCCTGTTGGCCAAGCCCTGTTCGCACAGGACGTAAGTAAGAACAAGGTCCCGTCGGAGGCGAAGGTATACCAGAAGATACATAGAATCGAGGCTTTCGCTTGAGTTTCCCTGGTTTGTTTTGCTCCTGGTGTCCAGTGGCTGCTGTCCAACTGAAACGCACAGGCAAAAACGAGCGAAGCACTTCTTGGCAGTAAGTTTAGCAGGGCGAAGGTTCGCGTGAAAAATTGTCTAATATTGCTTTGAACTGGTTGCTAGATGTGGATTGGGCAATCGCCGGAAGAAGGTTATCCCACGCGGCTCTGAGCGTTAAAATCATCATACCATATCCACACCGTGTTAGCTGGATCAACAGTGAAAAACTGTCGAACAAACCTTGTTCGAACGGAGCATAAGGGAATACTAGGTCTCTCTGGAGACGACGTTACTCGAGACGGACGAGGCAAGCACTTCATGACGCATTTCACAGTCCGCGGATTTAAGGCCTAGCAACCTTTATTTTCTAGCAGATCATTGGAAACGCTCAATGAGGGTCACGTACTTCTCGCATGCTGAGTAGACAACTTGGTTGGTATATTACAAAAGCTTTCTGGCGTGGGCCCAATAGACTATTCGTAAGTCCATGAGAGCAATATCATACACGACAGAAGCTTTCTCTGAGTCCCCGTCGAATGACATGTGGACGAACTTTCCCACACGCTGAGTAAGGTGCCAGTCCCATGACCACCGCCTTACTGCGTCTACGTCCACTTGGTGGGTGGCAGCAAAAAGTTGATATTGGCTTAAAAGAATGTCCGAAAGGTCGTTGACGTAGATCAGAAACAGCAGTGGTCCCAAAGATTGAGCCTTGGAGAACTCAACCGGAGACCAGTGCCGGAGAAAAGTAGGTCGAGCATAAAGCACTCATTTGCAAATTAATTTGGTCCTTCAAGAGACTCACCTGGAACCCAGCTAAATCTCTCGTTCATGATGTTTCCAGGCGACTGAATGTGCCGCACCAGGCCCCCTCATGTTTCAGTCGCTACAATATTCCAGATATCCCGATACTGACGAAGTTTCAGCAAACTTATGAGTAATGCATTACAAATAGGTCGAGCTTACTTTCACTCGGAGCTTTGTGTCCGATGGGAACGCCTTAATACAGTTCAGAACTTTCCCTTAACTTCCGCGGGACTAGTCTGTGAAGAAGCAGGACGTGGGGGACTCGATCAAATGGTCTTCAGAGATCAAAAAGTATCGCATCCGATATGCGCTAAGCTGTCCATAAGTACGAGCATATTCGTCAAGCTGGAACGTTTTGGGAGGAATCCATGTTGACCTGGGGATATTAAATTGCTGGTAGTAAGATTATTCAAGATGGCCCGCTTCAGAATGCGTTCCAAACACCTTGCACGGTAAGGTAGTTTGGCTGACAGGCCTGTAGCTACCGGGCGGCTGTTGGGCGCCGGTTTTGTAAATTGGCGTGATAATCACTCCCTTCCAAGCAGCGAGAAGATTATCTTCGTCGAGTAACTGACGAAACATTGGATAGAAATGCTATACTGGTGTGAACGACTTTTCTTCAGGATCTTTTGAATAACCTCGTCTTCCCCTACCGCATAGAACGGGTTTGTCTTGTAAAAGAGTTGAATTTCAACTAGGTTGGTGACCTGCCGCTCCTAATTACGCCTTGACAAGACTGAGTGTGAAGAGGACACCGGGGAAAAATACAGACCTGCACAGCGTTCTCTTTAGACTTCAGACACCAATATTGGCTTACTCGGCGGCTCCCCATTCCCGCCCCTTGAGAAGAACACGGCTGGCCAATTTCTGTGGCTGTGCCTCTCCTAGTTAGGTCTAGTATGGTGGTTTATTATTGTATGTTCCGTTAACGGATTTCCGATTTGTTGATACCCCCTGCGAATCAGTGGTGAACAGCGGTAATTTTCCTAGTTATCTGACTACTCATAGGTAACGTGACTTACGCCAGTCTATTATGACGCCGTTTTGTTTCCTCGCTGCTCGTTTTCCCCCTGGTTCGTTCCCCTTAAGGTCTGCTCATTCTGCAGTTACTGATGCTAACATTTTGTTGTCCATCCGTCATTGCTTCCAAGTTCGTCTCGATTGCACCTATTTTCGAGCGTCCGCTCCGACGGACAAGGGGGTCGACCGGGTATCGAACCCAGAGTCCCAGGACGGTGGGCGAACAGGCCATCCACTAAACATACCGACGCCCGAAAAAGCTTATTATTTTGTATTACCCATGTACCGCACCTGTCGGATAGCCTTTGGCGAAATTTCTTTTAAACGGACGAAACTGCGCAATCTGACTTATCACGTGAGACTAGCTGTCGCGTCGCACCGCCGACCGGGAGACAGTCCCTCACATCCCAAACGTACTGATTTCTGTGCCGTTATCTCTCTATACGGCCGACTCGCACTGTCGGATTCTCCATACATAATTTTGTGCTTACTTGTTGTTGCTTCTAGAAATCCCTGCCGCTTCAGTGACTATCTCCCGCCCCTGCCGATTGCGTCATTATTGGTTGTACGTTTGCTTAAGTCATGATGATTAATAATCCGTTTGCCTGTAAAACCAGTTCCTGTCAGTTCGCCTAACCTGCTAGCCGCAATAGTCCTGTGAGTTCCATTGTCGCTCGGGTCTTACACGATTTACAGCGGTCCCGCATTTTACTGTGGTCAACTTTTTGAAAAGCGGTTGAAATTTCTTTTCCAGAACGCACCGACTCCTTCTAGGTAGCCTTCAGTTCAACCGACTGCGTGCTGGTCTTTCCGGGGTGAACATTGCGTCAGCCTCGTGAACTTTTTGGATAATGTTACTGTACAACTCTTCCACTGATGGTGGCCCCAGTTTTAATTGACCAGACGGGGTGCAAGTCCTGAGAAGTCTACAGGGTGGAAGTCCTGAATCCACGTGTGAGGTGCGCGATTTTTGGCCACTATATCCAAGTGAGGCGTTAATTAACACCCGATCGAGGAATTATCTTTTTTTAGTGATGACCAACTCCTGAAGAGATGGTAGTCGGCTTTCGCGGTATCTGGTGGATGCCACAACATACTGAGTCCAGGCGCTTTGTTAAATGAATCCGGTGAGCACCACTGCAAAATGCCCAGTAGACCCAACGTGTTGGAGCTCCATCCAAGAGGCCTTTGGAGCGTCGAAATCACCTACCAGCAAGAGATGTGTGAAGTAGTACGTACAAGAGAACTGCTCAGAGGTTTGTATAAGGAATAGGCCACCCTTCAGAGAGCTTGAGGAGCAATGGTAGATCACAACGGGAAGAAGAGAATCAGACACGCAGCGGGATTTGAATCCACAGCGCATCAAAAAAGGTGCAGGGCTGGTATCAGAAAAGACATTCGGGATGGGCGGGGGAGAATGTAATTATAATGCAACCCGATCAGGCCCCCTTCGTTTCGAGTCAGCTCAAAAAACGGAGTATATATCTATTGAGATGTGCGCATCAAATGCATCTGGTGTGAGCCAGGTCTCCGAGAGTGCGGTTGTGGCAAGCTGGCAGCTTAATAATGTTTGTTGAAAACACTGAGGCAGTTTGTGGACAATCGTTTCAACACTGTCTCTGTTGCCTCCGGAGGTGCAGAGCCGAGAGGTGTGTTCCCAGATAGGTTATCAGCTTTAACAGCTGTGTGCCGGGTTTGAGTCCGAAGCACCAAAGGAGTGTCAGCTGCATTCTTGTCTGCTCTCCGTCCTGTGGCACTTCGCACTGAAGCCTCTTGAGAAAGCACAAACGGGCGAAGTGCCGTTCATTCCACTGTTGCAGGGCGTAGGTGGCTTGCTTAATTCCACCGATTACTTCTTCGCACCTGGCCTTCGAATGACGTTCGAAACGGTATGCACGTGGCCGGACTGAGAATATTGCATTCTATCATGGCTGTATCGCGCTTCAGATCATGCAAACGTTGGCACCCTGTGGTAAGCGTTTGGAGGTTAATTGATGGATCCTGTTCAAGCTTGCTTAGCAATCGAGTTTGGGTATCGGCGCCTCGTGGTGGCTGTAGTTCACAGATGAAGATGAGACATTTAAATTGATCCTCAGTCACTTCCCTGAGTTTGAATCTTTCACAGTGACGGTTCCCTACGCTTGCATACGTAAGATGGTCATCACTGTTCAATAAAGAAGATGATTTGCAAAAAAATATTATTCAAAAGTTGTACAAGTTCATCAAAAGAAAATTCTTTCGGGGACTTGGGGAGAATAAAATTATTACATTTGTTAAGTTCGCTTGTCCCGAGCTTTCCAACCATCATACTAATCCGCAAAATCCATATCTTGAGAACTATGATTCGAAGGTGGAACTGTATTCTGCATCGTAGCGAAACTCAGCTATACTGTTCACAACAGCATCAACAGAGGGTTTCGTTTCGTTTGAGGCTGGGCTTCGAATATAAAATTTGTGAAGGAGTGCTTCGACAAACCTCAAATTAGACCCTCCAAATGTTTCCAACTGCTGTTGCAAAATCAAAATCAGTTCTTCATGTGAAAGTGGCATTGTGGGGTTCGATTTCCAACTGTTCTGTAGCCAACTTGTTGTGGATCACAGTCCCTTAACGCCTTCTTAATGACGCGAACCCCGGTCTGGGTAGACGTCTGCTCGACCGGTGCGCTCGACCGAACCACAAAAGTCAACGAACATGCGAGCCAGCTTCTCTGTTGATGTCTCGCACAACCGGTCAAAAGTTATACTAAGAATACAACTCATCTACCAAAGGCGAGTGAAGAACAACCAATAAAATCTGTCCCAACGAAAAACGTTTTTTCCGTTAGCAGTTATGTAGCTCGTTAAGTTTGGAAATGGTTTTCCTGATTCATTTGCAGGGTTTTTGCACCGTAGAAGTCCGTTTTTAGAGGATCTTCTACATTCCCTATTTTGCGTTAATATCAACCACTGTTACTTGCACCCCGTTCAGTACCGCCTATTGGAAGCCTAGGTTCGCTTTATTCAAGGATTTGGGGGCAAACTGCAGTCTGTTTGGTTTCTTTGGCATTTTGGCACGGTTTGATTGATAAGGTGTCTCTGTGGGGTCCTGTGCGTTGGATGGCAACACCAAGAAGTATTCTTTTTCGTACTGTTCCCATCAGATTCGTTTTCGCAAGACCGCACCTTGAAACCAGCTTTTGATTAAGTGAAATTTATGTGCTTTGTTTGGCATATTTCTTTCGCGTTTGTGTAATTTACCGAGTCACCCGCGATCAACATGGCCAAAATGGGTGTACAAAGGATTTTTGGTTTTTCATTTTCAGGTTTTGCGCTTTGGCTATCGTGGGCACAGGCGACAAATGCGTCAGCAATCTGAGAGGACACTTTTGACGGAAGTGGAGCTGGAGGCCGAAAGCTTTGCATTCTGAGTAGCTGTGGAGCTTTTGTAGCATTCATCTGAGGTTCGGGTCAAATTTTCTGGTTGATTGGCATTGTTCCTGTTGGTTGGGGATCTTATAAATTTATATACAGGATCGGGGCTTTTGCCCAAGCCCCCTGGGTCGGGTTTTTCTTGTCTCTCAGGGGCTTCCGTTCACCTGAAAGGCACAAGCGGAAAAACGGCGAAGCACTGAGGTTTACGTTCTCAGTGCGAGATAGCAAGCTTGTCAGTGCGAGTACCTACATGGAAAGGCGTTTTAATGTGCCTTGAACTGGGCGCTAGATGCAGTGTGGATAACGATTGAAGCAAGGCGGTTGCACGCACCAACGACTTGAGCTGAGTAAAACTGTTGCACGATAACGGTGTCCACTACTAGCTTTCAAAACTTCTTACCGTGTCTCCGGCATTCATAAATTGGGTCGAAAGTGAAGAAGCTGTTGGCGAATTCTTGTTTATACGGGGCATAAGTGCGCAGTAGGTCATATTGGGGACGAAGGTACTCCAGAAAAGAAAGTCAACTGCCCGGTGGACACGTTTTTCTAGATGTGTTTAAAGCCAGCAACCGCTTTCGAAAGCGGCTGGTGAAGGTAATGTCTTTCTTGCCTCCCGACTTGACAATTTGTTCGGTGTACTCAAGGACCGATCTGACGCAAATCCCATCGTCCGAAAGTACACGAGAGCTGCACGAGGGATAGAGTGCATCCAAAATCCGTGGAATGGATAGTGCCTTCCGAGTTGACTCTTCATTTACAGGTGTGGAGGACATGTTTGAAGGGGGCCAGATACCTGAATGCTTTTGGTGTATAATCTGACAGTGACCAGTGTACTGTAGGTTGCAGCTGGACGGGTGCTCTACGTTCTCCTACTCATTCCCCTTAACCACCCATCATTTCCCCGGGTATTCTTGAAGCCTTTGCAATCTCATTGCGCCATAAGACCTGATACGAGTTCCTTCTCTCTTGTGACGCGCAAAGTGTGGCCAACATCTTTTCCGGCAACTTGCTGTCATCATTATATCTATTACTCCCACATAAACTTCCTACGTTTCTGGTTGCCATTCAGCCGCGCGATTACCCGCTATACGCCATAAACTTAGGAAGTGTCGTAGGCTTTTTCTTGAATCCCATGATCTATCCCTTCTTACTGTAATGAACAAACTTATGACTGATATTACCGCGGCCAAACTTGCCCTTGAAAAGCGCGAGGAATCAACCGCGTAGCCCGTTTTCTACATCCTAAGATGCTGGGGCGCCTCCTTCACCGGCGTTGCTTCCCAAATTCATCTACAGTTTCAAATAATATGGCCGCTGACGGGAAGCCTCCCTTCGCCCCTGCTGACATTGCGGAATCCCTAAACTCTCACTTCGCTGGCTGCTATGTTCCATCCGTATCGAACCTTTCTATTCATTGCTCCCCATCTGGTTACGAAGTGACCACATCTGCCAAGGAGACAAACCCCAACCTCTGCACACTCTCATTTACTATGTCGTACGTTATTTTGCTTCTCACCCGCTTTAGAGACTCCAGTTTCCCAGGCAGTGACGGCATCCTTTGCTTATCATAAAAGCTGGTAAGCTGGGCACCCCCGCCCTCATCCCCAATTTCTTCTACATCTCCCTTATCACTGGCACAGTCTCTAGGCAGTGGAAGCACTCTACCATTGTTCCACACTATAAGCCAGGTCCACGAACTGCTCCCACCAGCTATCATGGTATCCACCATACCTGCTTGGTGGATATCACGATAGCTGGCGGGAGCAGTTCGTGGACCTGGCGGGCTTACTACTTTGTACCCTAGAGCGCCTCATTAAAGTCCCTGTCGTGGACTACCTGCTCACCACGAAAACCCTTAACAATCGGCAGTATCGGTTCATGGCACGCCGATCAGCTAACACACTCCAGGTTGATTTCTTCAGTCATATTTCGTCCGCCTACGATACCGGACTGCGTATGATTCCTATGTCTTTTGATATTCGCAAGGCATTCGACCAAGTTTCTCACGGTGCATTCCTCAACAGCTTCTTTCAGTGGCTGTTTGCTGTTTGCTTGTTCAAAATGACTGAGCTGTTTTACTGGCCTGGCTTTCCCCAGACCGGATAAAACATCTGGTAGCTCGAGTTATTTAATAATGCACAAACCGCAATTATGAATGCTGGGTGTCTTGTTACCCTGCAGATCTGGTAGCATGCATGAGGGATGAAAACCTTGTGTGGTGGACGGGTATGCCCTGCAGGGAGGGTCACCCTGTTACGTTGCACCATGGTGCGTTGGTATACTCGCCACCCCTCCAGTAGCTCAGGTGTATCACCCATCGCCGGTGTTTCTGAGCCTGGCACCGAGCACCGTTTCGCTTCGTCTGTAGCTGGATTGGCCTTGTTCCGGTTGTCACTTGTCTCGCAACAACAAGAAATACAAGCGAATGACAGCTGTCCTTCCGTCTCTTCTAAAAAAATAATTAAATAAAAACGTTTATGCATAGGGTAGTCTGAGAGTACTTTGTGAGGCTCACAACTAACGCCGACGTGCAAGGAGATGCCACTTTCATCTGAGTTGGGTCACACCACTCCAAGTCCACTTCATCATCTGAACGTAGCACGCACGTTCTTCCTTCTTGTCATCTAGAGGGATCGTGTGCGCAAAATGCTAACAGCTTATCATTTCCCGATTACAAGTGATCACAGCTAGTACTTAATGGCGGTTTTTTACCGTGCACCATTCGTTTTCTGGAGTTGACTGTAGGGACTCGGCAGCTGGTGATCTTTAACCTTACTTTCCTGTTAGGTTGACGTAGCAAATCTCAGTCAAGCTACGATTTTATCAATTATCTGGGGAGCTGTTGTTCGTCCGCGTTTTACTTTTCTACTGTCACTTCCTACATTAACCCCTCTTTCCGCACAACAAGGACCCTATGTCATGATGCTTTGCTGAGCCAAAAACTACCGCCCGTTCTCAACTAGTCCAACAGCTAGCCTCCCCGCTAGCCACCTCGACGACAAAGTTCTCATCTTCCTAAAACCAGGCACCCGCTAATGCCCAACTAGTACCTGGTTTCCAGATTAGCGAACGTATCCCCTTTTTCTGGGGCCATTTAGCTTGCTGTCATCCCCTTTCAGCTTTATTTTCTATTGACACCATTGTATCTTATGCCTCCTGACACTCGCCACACGCTACTGTTTCATTCCATTCCTTTCTCGTTGCCCGCTTCCCAAGCTTCAAACCTCGATTGCAGCTGCCCAACGCCCCGTAGAATTGTTATTCATTCAAACTGACCTGTCCCCTGTCTACACTCGCACGGTCCTTCAACGAAAGTAAGGGCATCCATGAGCCTGCATTCGCCTGACTCTCTTTACTAATCCCCGTCCCACTCAAAACCAGTTGCCACGGCACTGCGTATCCCTTCTCCGATCGCGGAACCCTTGACGACCGCTACGGGGCTGTCCATAAACCGAAGCGTGTCAGTGCAATGATGGCACGGTACTGTCATACCAAGTGAGGTGGCACTCCCGCAAATATTTTCTTCAGAATATCGACCGCAACCCCTCGCCTACTCAGGCCCGTAGTCGAAACTACGGGCAAACGTTTCATCCGGCCCCGTCTCTGGAGTGAGCTCTTTCGTACTCGATGAATTTTCGCTCAAATTTGGCTAGCCTGGTTTTTCTACTACAATTTCGGCTTGCCTGTTCCACAAGTTCAAATCCGTATGCAGTGGATGGGTCGCCCCGTGTGTTAGCGCCTTGTCCCCATCCAACCCATCCCCTGCACCTGGGTTCTCCACAACGGTGCAACCAGTGAGTCCGCTTAGTTTCAGATTAAACCACATTTTTAAGACAAAACTCGCTATGTGCTCCCAATTTGAATTATGCCATCTCCATCTCCACTTTCGCGCCGCTGGCTATTCGCACAATGAGATTGATTTCTCGAAATCTACGGCATTTTCAGACTTGCCACTTCATAGTGTAGAATGTCTATATATAATGTATATGCTCCTGTATTATTAAAAATCATTTACTATGGCGATTTGTTTAAGTGAACTAAATCTCCAAGTGAATAAACACCACCGACTTTGAATACGTTGCCTGATGATAAAAAATCGCGAATTGTGGAAAAGATTGACTCACATACAATGAACGTAACTTTTAGGTATTTTTTCACCGGGACAGATTTCCTCAACATTCTAGAATCTAAATGGCTTTTGGAGACGCAACATATGCGTAGCTGCATTCGTGCAAACAAATTTTGTTCGACGATTTTTTGTTGCCGGTAAAAATTTCGTAGTGCACGCTAATTATTTGTTAAACATCGTGCACGTTGACTGGCAAATTACAGAGTTTTTCATTATAGGTTCATCATTATGCTAGATAGTCCTCCAGGTTCATCGATCTTAACCGACGCACACCACTAACATGCGGCTAGGGGTACGCAATGCCTAACTAGCCACATAGAGCCTACGTCGATAATACCAGACAGCCGGACGATCTTAACTGACGCACGACACCAACATGCGGCTAGGGGTACGCGATGCCTAACTAACTAGCCACATAGAGTCTACGTCGATAATACCAGATTGCTGAACGATCTTGACTGACGCACACCACTGACATGCGGCTAGGGGTACACGATGCCTAACTAATCCATCAATCGGTAACAGAGAAATTTTGAGATATATTGGTCGTTTTGAAGTTTACATATGACCTTCTGTGAGGCGCATTTTCTTCTTCGTAAGGAGCATTCATTTGGCCGTTGAAGTCCTGAAATGAGAGGAAGATATAATTCAGGTTATCGAAATATCACCATAAGGCGGGCGGCCGACAAACAGGTAGAGATACTTACCCCAAAAGTCGATGATGAATAGTTCTTACTGCTCGGAGCGGACTGATCTCAAAATACAGAGAACATGTGTACGCAGGGGAGCCACATCGACTGATAGAAAGGGCATGTGCATTCTCCAGCATAGTTGTCGACAGTCTGGGAGCATCTGGGTGTTTGCACCACAAACTATAAGTTAGTTTACGTAGCTCGACCTCACCTTGTTTGTTCCGACGCTTTCATACGACAGCCGCGGCTGTCGCGGACCCAAGTGCATCAAAACGAGAGAGCATGCGTATGTCGTCATTCGACAGACTACGTTTAGATCGTAGGCGTCACCCTCCAGGTTTTACCGCCCGTCGCAATGGTACTACGTATGCATCCCAAACACCCGCATGAGCCACTCGGCGTGCCGGGACGCCTTTTGAATGGCATGCCCCAACGTGTCGGAGTGGTGCACCCGATCTTTAAGGCGCCCGTTCGCATTCTCCAGTCGGTTGTTGGTCAAATTACCGAAATGAACCATTCCGGACCGTGCGTGTATGGCCCATTTTCGGGTGATGTACAACCAGCGAGCCGTAAGATAGGGGAGAAATCGGGGATCGGTCCGGTGCAGAAGCTGTAGATCTTGTTGGAATCTGTGTGCTTGTAATATGATTAACATAAAACCTACTGTACAGCATTATCCAGGCGAGCCATGCGGTGAAATATGTGCCGGCTGTTCGCAGAATGTGTCTCTGACCATAAATACATGGATATTAAATGATACATACGTGCTTCCTGATGGCTTTGCGGACGTGAAAGTAGCAAAGCAT
>NW_008751679.1:14387-109478 GCF_000715545.1 Opisthorchis viverrini | reverse complement strand
GGCTATACTGACCTTCCTCTGACTGGCACACAAGGACGCGTCCCGTCTCCCGACGTTTTCCCAGGCATATCATCTGCTACATTAAGCCCCAACTATGCGGCACCCACTTAAAATAGCCGGTAGACACTTTCGGCGGTAGTTGTATATATTCTGAATGGTAAGAATATTGTCAAATTCATCCACCACAAGATGCCGCACCTCACATGACGGCGTTCCATATTTCAGAAGGGACTTGCATGTGCCCAACTCGTCTTCGGTTAGGCGTCGATTAACTGGAAGCCCATCGTACAGAAACTTTGACAGTTTCTAGTTGTGTTCCAGAAAATAAGAGGTCACTGCCAGTTGGTTCCTTTGCCTCCGTAGACAAAACCGCACTGGAGAGCCGGTGCTTCGCGTACTTTTTTATTAGAAGATACCCTCGGCTTACTAGCTTCTTCGGATTCCACGGCTTTCCGTTGGTCTTGGAGGGCGCCTGCTGCATTTGTAGTACACCCATTCGTAACGCAAAATAGTGTTGGTGCTTCGATTACTGGATGAACGCACAAATATCACAAAGTCACCCTTCATGTATTCATTTAAAATCTTCTCAAATGTCGTGAAGGATGAAAACGATACACCCACAAGTTTCTCAACGAAAGCCACTTCCGCAGCCATAGCAGACGAAGTTCAAAGCCGAATGTGCGCCAATAATTTTCAAAAGAGATCGATTAAAACAAATTGCAAAAAATGACGGCAGATGAGGGTGGTTTTCAGTCCACGCTTATATGAAGTGCAATGCAACATTTTGATGTTAAAGTTTTTATATCGCCCGCAGGGGTTTTACAGAAAAATGCATTGTGCGTCTATCCGCTGGTCCGCTCGTTGTAAAAATGCATTGTGCGTCTATCCGCTGGTCACTTTCGCTCGTTGTGACTCCTGCCATTTACTCAACCTCCCAAGGTCACCCTTGGCCAGCAATGATTTTCAGTTTTAGTTTACGCCAGCTGGCTGTCATTGAGCTAGGCGGGCCTTGTATCCTTTGGTCCCAACAAGTTGGGAAAGAAGCCTGTTATTATTAGTTCATCGGATATTCCTCACTTCTTATGACATTATCCTTTATTCGTGCAATCCGAACCCACACAAACCCCCCAGTCATGCTTCATTCTGACAGTAAACATATGATCACACCAGGCAGTATGCCACCCACAAGGAGTGAACATGATTATTATTACTGACCTCATGCGGTTCGTTGAATCATCAATTGTGTTGAATCAAGTGAACCAATTGTAGCCCCCAAAGTTACTCCTCTGAACCTAATTTCCGGGAACGTGGGTTCTGACGCTAACATGCTGATATTAGGCCTGAAAGTGCTCTGCATAAGTGAGGAGATGCAACATCATCACAATTAGAACCCGCCGTTCTCACCTGGTAGAACTCTGTGCATAGATATTTTACAAGCGAATAAACTCGAAATATTCCACTGATAAAACATTGTCAAGCAGTAGAGTAACATGGAATTACCAACAGAAGCGCACTTCTAAATCAGCACACAGCCCTGAGCCAAGTAAACGCTTATTAATAAACTCACCGCAAACCCAGCAGGATTCAGTGCCTAAAATTGTGGTAGTCAACATTCAGAGCCAAAACGGTAACCCAGTCAGTCTTCTCTACGTGAGTATTCCCGGTAATTTATCTCTCACAGCACTGGAAACCGCGACCTTCGCTTCTTTGCTAAAAACGACCTGAACCAAGGGAAAAACATTGCACGCTATAATCTGTGTATCAAGCTCGAGTGAAGTGACCGACGAAGAACTTATAATCACTGTTATCCGTGTGTGTCAAGTTATGGTGGATGAATGGGTCCCAGCCGTTATTTGGTCTTCAAAGTACTTTCTACACCTCCATCCTTCTCCGTTTTACCACGCGTTCTGTCTTGGATATAGCAAACGTTAATCTTTGTAATACTTCTCGAGGGTGATAGTTCCGAAGTCAGCTATTGAATTGGTGCTTCTGATACCGTTTTTATTAACTCTATATCCTGAATATTTGATACCCTTTAATATTATGCGACGAACCGCATCTGTATCGATTTTTAGACCGCGTAGGATTATGTATCGCGGCTACCGTGAATACAGATTATTGAACGAACACGAAAATCATAAACCAGCAGGTTGTGTTCGGGTCACCAGTTGTGTTTTTTCTTGAGGCCCCTCCAAACATTGTGAGTTGTGTTTCTAGGATTTTTATGGAGATTCTAACCTTCCATACAAAATCGATTATTCACACTCTGAGAGATTGAAAGAAGCTCTAGGATGCATTTCACAGCTTACGACCAGCTCAGCTCGTGTTCGCTTTGTATCCGTTTTGCAATCCATCGAAGCTAACATATAACGATGGTTTCGAGGGTTAGGAGCACAGGTTATGTTACTTGATAGTGCAAATGAGCTAGTGAAGCCCTACGGCGATGGTGGAATGGCCAATAACAATGAGACCTTCAATATTTCTTTCTTAGAAGTCGCACTTTAAAAGTGTTTCCAACTCGTTCATCAGTCTTAGTGGTGCCTGCTGTCACCAATGAGATGTACCACAGTTTAAGGCTTTTAGTCGTGTGACGCAAAGCCCATTCGCTCCACCAACTGCAGTATGTTTACAGCGGACAGATCTTTGCTAAATCCTCCGTCAGTGAGATTTAGCCAAGGATATTGCCGGAACCGTTTTGGGCTGTGTTCCGAGAGCAGTCAGCTTCCGGCCAACCCTGCGCCTTGAAGAACGCCGACCAGATTTACTGCAGCAGCCCCAACAACACGACAGAGAGCCTCGCTCTCTTAACAACCAGCCGAGGTCGTCCGAACGGTGGACGTCCTTGCAACGAGCACCTCTAATTCAAGATGGGACAAACGAAGAGATCTCCGTCTCACGTCAATGCTAAGGCTGCTCATGTCCGACTTCTCAGAGAGTCCGGTGACGAAATAGCCCTCCCGGTCTCTAATTTTGATTTCCAGGTGGCAAACGCTGCACAAATAAACGGATGACAACATTTGCTCTCCTTCATTCTCAAAGCCGGGAGCCCCTTAAACTCGATTTTTCGATTCACTGGCCTAAAATTTTCTATCACCAAACCGTGTCCGATGGTTAATGGCTGCACCATCACCATGTCCTGGGATTGGGCATGCACACCTGCCGTGGTCCAAATCTCACAAAGGTTGTGACCACCCGAGCATGTCTCAATCAGCATGCTCCCTGCAAGTTGGAGCATGAACCTACTGTTATTATTATTTCATCAAATATTGCCCACTTATAATGACATTGTCCCCTTTATCGCGCACCCTTTATTCCCCGCAAATCCCCCCAGCCATGCTCTATTCTGACTGTAAACGTATGATCATGCCGGACCCACAAGTTGAGAATAAAGATCGTTGTTATGAAAGTCTTCATCTGGCCTCAGGCGCTTCCACGGGGTGTTCGTTCCATTCTCTTGAACCTTCCATTGGATCTTATCATCACGGTGTCTTTTACTTTGTAATCCTCACCAAGTGAGTTATTTTCCGTTAAGTTCACCTTCCTTCTGTGTGTTACGTGAACCTCTTCTCCTAGGAACTTTTACACACAACTCCGCTCGGGCAGCAACACTAATGAGCCTTTCCAGGTTTACTGCACTCTGTGAGTCTGAGTTTCTTACTGCCCTTTATTCGTGCGGCACTTTCCCCACTTCACCACTTACACTTTTTTGTGACTCTGGCTATACGTCCAACAGCCCAAGGCCACGAAGCCACAGTGACGGTTTCAGGCTTTGGTTCAGGTTGGTCGGTCATATCGTGACAGTTTTGCAGCCTCTCAAGATCCATACTATTGTTCCACATTTTCTGCAGTTCGAAGATTTTTTATCACGTACCCGGCAAGAAGCCTTTTTTATGTCCTCTCTTATTGTTTTTACCCGCTACCTTCAAATCTTAACGATGGTATCTTGTCTCATCTGATATGCCCACATGAGAAGAGACCAGCCCCTGTTATTTTGGTTTCCTACCCATGCCGCCTCATGCGTGACCGAGTATTCCGGATAATGCCCACTGTTTATGTCACCTTCCCTTTTCCACGAAATTTCCGGTACCCACTAACCCCGCCAGTCATCCTCTTGTCCTGACTGCAACATTATGATCATGCCTGAATGTATGCCACCCACTGACTGGAAATAAGTATTATTATTAGTATAACCTTTGGTGCATGCGAACATGAGCTCTCTGGTGCCCATGAAGTATTGAGTAAACGGGCATCTAGTGTCGGAGTGGCATATTAAAATGTAAACGACCCATATGAGTGTAACTTCATTCTATTTCAGTATTTTGCAGTTACTTATTCGGCGTTTTGACGACCGTAATTATTTTCATTGGTGCTTATTTTCAACAAACAATTACATGCAGTGAGATACTATAAAACCGCTCAGCGTTTGCTACCCAGCGGTCAGGATTCTATCCATTAGTCCCTCAGTAACGGCTAAAACTTGCAAAATATGCTCCAGTCCCTGAGAAAGCATAGCAGCATGGAAGCCGAACTATCACGCCAAGGTACTAACACGACCTATCAAGGGGACTTGAAATGAACTTCATCACAATCCACTCAGTTAGTATTTAGGCGATCACCCTTACCACAACGTCCCCCACAGGGTTGTCCACGAACCAAAGTATGCTAGTGCAGTAATGGCCCTAAACTGCGATACTCGATGTCATGGCACACCCGCAACTACTCCATCCCTATACTTGACTGTCTCTCCTCGCGCACTCGCCTCTTTTTTTGCAACTACGAGCGAATTCTCCATCTAACCTCAGACATCTCTGCAAAGCGTCCGTTCTATTGTGCTGAACGTGTTTGGTGGAATTTCAGCTTGTGTTGTTCAAAAAGTGACTAACTTTGTTTAAGACTGACGCTCCTTCCGTGTGGTAGCATTGGCTTACTCTTCCAGAGAACATTCACACTCGACTCCGCTTTAACAGCGGCATAAGTAAGCCTAAGCAGTTTAACTGTACACCGTGATTCTGAGATTCCAGGTACCACTTATCCACGTTGCGACTCCCTCCATTTCATCATTTACGTTCACGCTTTTGGTGACCTCGAATGGGTCGAGAAGCACGCGCTGCGTCCTTGATAGCACAGGCTACCCTTGCTGGGCGCACGGGTGTACTTTCTTAGTGCACAGGTGGCGGTAGCCATAATACAAATCAGAATGTGAATGTGCATTAATAGAAGTTTTTAACATGGTTGTGACACGTATAAAAAGGAATACAATGCGAAGTGGGTGCAAGTCAAAAAGGAACTTATCGTATGTGAGAGTTCCTTGGTGAAAATCCGGACGGCGAGAACGTGTTTTCTCCGCAGTTTGGCTGCTACACGTGTTCCATGATTGTCCGTGAACTTGTGGAGGGGTTGACGTCCTGCTCCCTGCGCGCGCGCGAGTCTGTGTGTCTTGACTGGGTTCGGTTTGCCTTTATGTAGGTCCCAGTCCGTGTATGTGGGCGCGTCGGCAAATGAGTGGTTGCTACGCTGACTAGGCGGTGCAGACAGTCGATGTCCGGTGTATCAGCTTAATGCGACGTGTTTGTGCGTATGTGAAACTAGACAAGCCTCGCGATCCAGTGAGCGATTGAGTTGAACAGTCAAGTATATGGGTGACTGGATCGCTACAGCTTCATTCAGTAAAATCAGAGTGAAATCGTATGTTTTTAACAAGTTCGACTTTCCGCCCTGTGTTCAAGCTGCTTGTGGAACCTTTCTACAGGCAGCGTCTGTAGCTTTAGTACCAGAGTCAGAGTTTCATCTAGTTCTTGTAGGGTCTAATCAGATATCCACTCATGGGGAAAAAGAAGACGACTTGGACAGACAGGAACCAATGCAGACGAGCAAGTGGTTTATGAAAGCCGTAAACATGCTCATGCAGTGCAGCCTCATGGACTAACGGAAGGTAGAGACTGAGAAGTTAACCCTCAGAAAATTTGGGTGGCATAATATCTGGTATAGTCATGATGGTACATTCAGAACAAAAGGGTGACTGGTGGGATTTTTGGGGACACGAGATTGCGTGGAGGAGGGGCAGTCACGTAAACAGTGGGAATCATCCAACACAGATGCGATCATGATTAAGCTGGCACCACTTAGATGCGATTGACGTCGAGGGGTGAGGAGCATTTATTAGGGCTTTTCCTATATTTCGGGGAACATGTCAAGTTTGAGCAAGATCAGCCAGCTGCGGTTTGAAGATAGAGCACAATGGCACAACGGAGAAAAGGAAACAAAGGCATTTCGACCGGACCATGAGAAGAAACCTGCGAATTCCGAAAAATTAGGAGCCGAAACAATGGATCTGATGTGGAAGCATTTGTGGGAATACAGTCGGTAAACCTAAACGGAAAAAGAATTAATTGCGGAGGCTCCTCGCTTTGGATGATGAAGTGGAGGGAGTCACAAAATAGATAAATGGTAAATAGATTTCCAGAATCACGGTGTACAGTAAGACTACATATACTTGTTGGTACCTCTGTTAGAGCTGACTCGGTTGTAAAAGCTCCCTGGGGGAGCAAGTTAGTGCCACCAAGCGGGGGAAAAGTAAACCTTGAAGAAAATGATTGACTTTGTGAAAAACACTGATTGGCTTTGTTTGTCTGCAGCGAAGTGTGTCAGATGGAGTGGCATATACGCGCTTTTTATGGCTGTTACTTACAAGACGCATGAGTTGCTCTGCAAAATATGTGCCAGAGGGAGCTATTTCTTTCAGCATGTGAAAAATTATGGCAACTGGCCCAAGCTGGCATCCGTGGCGGCATATTTCGTTCGACCAATGTTGGCCGCACTGACACTAGAGAAAATACAAAGGTTACGGATTCTCCCAAAAAAGTAATCCACCTTTATTTGTTTTCAAATTAAATTTATGTTCATGAGTTTCATGAGGTACGCAATGCTAATTATTTCCAATAAGGGCGGCCCAGCTCTACAGTTTCCAAACATTTCAAAATAGGATGTCTGTAATGGGCAAATGGTATCTTCGAGCGACGCGCAATATTAGAACCTCCCAGAAGGAAAAATCAAGTAAGAATTGGGTTTTTCACATAAATTCACAAAACATACAAATTTTGACAGTAGATATTCGTCCACAAAAATGGTCCACTTGAACAACAGAAGTACGAACTTAATGTGTAAACAGGTTCACGTGTGAAACAGTGATACGTGCACAAGGCCAGCTACAAATGACTGGATGACTTCAAGGCCAAAATGAGTGAAATGATGAGGACAAGCAAACGCCAGTTCATATACATGGACTAAACACGAAAGCGGGTCGGGGATTACAAATAGCGGCAGAAGAAACGTGAGGAATTTTGAATGTCAAAGTAATTAACACCTGTTTGCGAACGAAACCAAGAGGCTTAATTTTTTCATGCAATTCGATCTTTTTCACTTTGTAAAGCTTGAATTGGAATTCACGTGTGCTCTATTATTAAGCGGAATGTGTCCCGACTTGGTGGGTCATCATAAATATACACATTTTCCAAACCTTCTCTGCCTGGCTACATACTTCCATCCTTTCTGGCCGGGGACACACTACAAATCGCTTCATCGGTTTTATGCAGATAACTACAAACTTACAAGCTAAGATGATTTCCGCCAACCTGACCTCGTCTGCACGAATGCCTTCTGCGGCGGTAGAGCATTTTTATGTAAATGTAGTTATTTGTTGCGCCTTTTGAAGATTATGCAGACGAGGAAAACGAAATTATTGCTCATGTACTCTATGAAAGCCATTCGAAATGCACTGAAGGAGAATAAATGTGGACAGGCTAACTTATCTACAAAATCATCCACCGCCTTCACGGACAAAACGTACGTAGCCGTGACAGCCAACAAAAATTTGAACCCCGCGCCCATAGTCGACCTGGAGTGCATCTAAATAGATTCCAAGAAACTGTAACCTCATGAGGAGAGCTTAAGCGTTATAATAATCACCATCAAATGTTAAATTTTTCGTTCCAGAGTTTTCCTTCTTTGAACCATGTTTTGAGAGGGATTTCGGGTGTGTATATAAGCCTTGGCGATTTGGGATAGCCCAGCACTCTAAACCCCATATTTATGCATGAATTTGAGAGTTGTGCACTCGTGTGGACAGGCCTTTACAGAATTAACTGTGTGGGTGAAAAAGTGTGCGTTTTTGTTGGTGTTCCCCTCAGCTTTGACTAAAGCATGCAGGCGATGCTTACCATAGATTTGTCCCCTGATATAGATCAGCCAATCCCATAACAATCCCTAAACAAGCGGATGAATATACTCGTGGTAGTCATAAGAACGAAGAAGGTAGCGAACAAAGCTTGTTTTCTGTGATTGTTCATCTTGGCTAATACATCACAAATTTATATAGTAGCAGAGATCACGTGAAAAAGGTTAAGATCGGGGCTACATACACTTTAGAGAAATAGAAATCAAAGGAATGCGGGTTATATGAGGGAAAGGTCAATGGGTCACGGAATCAGGTAAGTGACGTCAATGTCGGACGGACTTGTGGGACCGGATGTTTCGTAGGCCAGTTCAAGTTCAGAGGTCTCACAAGTTTCTTCTGGATGCAAAGTTGCGGATCCAGCAGTCGGATTCCAATTGCTTCTGCGATCGATAGTAGTTTGGATCATACCAGTCGTGATCGTTTCAGAGGTATATGGTATATGATGGTGAAGGCTTGCTCCTTGTCTATGACATGACAGGTTTCGGCCAAATGTGATGCAATCGCGCTTTGGCCTGGTTTCTTCCCACTAACACTCAGAGATACGGGATTGTGTTCTCGCTTTCTGTCCGAAAAAGGCCCTGTCGTAAGACCAACGTACGATGCTCGGTGCGAGCATACGAATGAGCACACACAAAAGCTGGTGGTGATATTAGCCAATGAGCGACCTAGAGGGGACCCCATCGCGACCCGTCCCTCTGTTAATAAATTTGATTGTTGAATGTAAACTGAACACTGCAGGTACAAAGCAGCAGGAGTTCCTTAAGATCCGAGTTGGAAATTCCAATATCCTTACCGTTGCATTCCACGCTAATATCAAGGTTACTATCGAATCAGATCAGAACGGACAGTTAAGCTTCATCGATGTCAATGTTAAAAAGAAGACTGACGGGACCAATGCAGATATGCTCGCCCGACTACTCAAAAGAGGAACTAACGTTCTTGGGACGCACAGTCCTGCAGAACGGATGTCCTGAAAGGTTCGTACTCAAGACTATGAAGCCGATAGGCCCAAACCTACACAATGATCTGTTGGAAAGAAGCCCGTATACACGAGGCTTTCATATAAAGGTGACTCGGTTGCGGAACTTATCACCAGAAGGCTTAGAAACTCCGTTGATACGACAAACTTGGTCGCTAATCTATGTTTGAGCTTCAACTCCAGCCCCACTATCAACTTCTGCTTGAGGGACAAATTGCCACGTTCTACCACCAGCTTTTGTGTGTGCTCATTCGTGTGCTCGCACCGAGCATCGTACGTTGGTCTTACGACAGGGCCTTTTTCGGACAGAAAGCGAGAACACAATCCCGTATCTCTGAGTGTTAGTGGGAAGAAACCAGGCCAAAGCGCGATTGCATCACATTTGGCCGAAACCTGTCATGTCATAAACAAGAAGCAAGCCTTCACCATCATACACCATATACCTCTGAAACTATCACGACTGGTATGATCCAAACTACTACGATCGCAGAAAGCAATTGGAATCCGACTGCTGGATCCGCAACTTTGCATCCAGAAGAAACTTGTGAGACCTCTGAACTTGAACTGGCCTACGAAACATCCGGTCCCACAAGTCCGTCCGACATTGACGTCACTTACCTGATTCCGTGACCCATTGACCTTTCCCTCATATAACCCGCATTCCTTTGATTTCTATTTCTCTAAAGTGTATGTAGCCCCGATCTTAACCTTTTTCACGTGATCTCTGCTACTATATAAATTTGTGATGTATTAGCCAAGATGAACAATCACAGAAAACAAGCTGTGTTCGCTACCTTCTTCGTTCTCAATCCCTAAACACTTTGGAATTGTCTGCTTTCCTAGATATGTACGTTGATGAGATGTACCGTCTCAAAAATCCATGCATCCAAAACGAATTCTTAGTTTGCCACCATAGAAGGGCAGGGAGCCAGCTCAGAAGATTTACTGTTCGGTTACCGAATGAAAAAGTGTCCAGAAAATTTACATTATTCCCTAATGATGGTGCTTTAGTTAATTGCCTCATTGGGGTATAAAAACAATTTTGTCGGGTATTTCCTTTAAATCAGACTTTATTGAAAGTGAAGAAATGGGTCCATATGTAGAGCACTATATGAATGAGCAACTTGCGTTGTATCAACTCCCGGGAATCTTAGCGATCAATTCACTACGCAGTCTGCAGTACCTTCACAGGTGAACTACAGCTGAGAGGCATACTTAAAGTGCAAGCTCGCAACGGGAATTAGCTTGGGCAAAACGTTTCTACTGGCAAAAGAGAGTGAAGTAGTAGTATATTTTTTAAAGGAACTCAATGGAAAATAGCACAGGTCTGAACACTAAAAACCACATTTTCGTACCCAAATAATGGGTGTACGCGTTCTTATAACATCTACAATGTGGCAAAATTCGTATTTCTTTCTTGATGAATCAAAGAAAACAATCGACAGTCCATGTGGTTACACGGTCACTTGACCTAATTCGCATCCGGTTGTTCTGGAAACGATATGAAGTTCTCTCTCAATATCTGTTCAAGTTGCGCCACCCGGTCCTGAGATGTCTTCAGGGAAGCGCGGAGCACTTTGCTTGACTGCTCTTGGCCCGTGGTGACGGAAATAACAATGGCTGAAACACAAAAGTGAACGGGGAAGCAAAAACGATTGAATTCTACGAGCCGTGAACATCGAAATGAACTAACCTGTTGTCGTAAATATGTGAATGGATCGTAGGTGTCACGTTTTACCGCGTTGTCAAACATATTCACCGAAATCCATTGACTCATTCAGATAGATTGCCTTTGTTTCAATAACAGTGGAAGAAAGTAAACAACTACGTCAAAGTTTAGTCTCTGTGGGAGCCCGGCTCACCTCAGAAGAAACTTACTGATTTGTCCAAAATACGTTGACCTGCGGAAATTCTTCATTTAAGGAATGAGGAACAGTAGTCTCTCTAGCGCCGCGCGTTAGACGTACATCCTAAATTTACCTAAAACCGTATTTTGAAGGAAGGAATCCTCAACAAAACCTTTTAGCATCTGATGGTATATATTCGAACTCTTAAACCCGCAGTTTCGTTAGATGTTTAAACGAACTCGAAGTTCACTATGAGCGCGGAATGCGTATTTGGAAGGCTCCTGGTTGCCTTGCATAGAGGCTCTGTGAAACCGATTGGAATTTTTGTGGAACACTGTAGTGAACGGGAGGTTTGCTTTCCGAAAAAAACAGTGTTGTGCCGAAGTTCACCGAAGAAACTCATCTAATTTGTAACCTTGGGGTTACGCATGCAAATGTTATTCACGCATTCTTCTGGGTGGAATGTGCAGTGGACGTTCTTCGGATGATAACTCATTTGTAAAGGACAATGTGGGATACCAAAATATTCAAAACTGCAGTTTCATGCTTTATCTCTCGCAAACCGGTAACAAAATGCCAACGGTTTAGGGCCCTGAAATTTCGCTCACCTAAACAAAATGTCATGAGCGATATATCATCGAAAGTTGCGAACGAATTGGACTAACTTCCTGTAAAATTCACATCTTCAAAAACCCCATAGTTCCGGCGAGAATAATTTAGGTATGCTTCGAGTGAGTGGCCTCTCTGGTCGTCTTCGAACTGGATCGAAGATAAGATGCTGTGGTTTCTTTCAGTATTGGCACAATGGAATTGAAATTTCGACAGCTATGACGTGCCCCTGATGAATTAAAGCAATCGAGTAGTTGAGCTAAGAGTGCCAGTCCAAAATTTTGAGCCCCACTTAGGCATTCCGGGGTCTCAGCGATGCTGTGAAATTATTCAACTAGACTTTTTCGCCAGAGGTATGATTGCCCCAGTGGACAATGAAATTTAGTGAGCTGCAAAAATATGTGGGTGGATTGCGATGGTTTTTGGCTTGAGCACATATGCAGCAAAATACAACATTTCAGCTAAAGATTGGTACTTCATACTTAGAGAGTTCGCACCTGAGAGCATTGTGCGGCTAATAAGCGCCTGTTGTGGTTCACAAAATGAACCAAATGAAAGAGACTACCCGCTATTGGTAGAACCTGAGTAATCTCCCAAATAAAAAATGTCTCTCACTTTCAGCTTCGTGACGAGAAATCACCATTCATGTTGTCAAATAATAGCATCGCGAGGTCTGATGGCCGCTACATCTAGTATGATCAAAAATAATAATACGGCCGGGCAGCTACCAATCGCACCAAGTTCGAGTGCTCACATGTTGTCAGGTACCTCAACTTCGTCTCTGTAGTGATCTTATTAAAAATTGTCGTTTTTAGTACATAGTGACGACAGTTATGAGCTCCTTGTATAACAAGCATTACTAGGTCTCATCCAGACGCAAATATCAGCGTTTCCGCTGTTTGAAATCCGTCGCAAAAATCTGTTAGAGACAAAATGAGCGTCCCAGTGGCTTCTCCTGGATGTTTAAATAAGAAAAATGTCTTTGTTTTGCAGCCTTCTCGATACCTTCCTTCTTTACAACGTGAACTGTAACGAAGCCCCTCATCCTTCCGATATCGTTCTGTTTCTATCGAGCTCTTGGATCCCGCTTATAATGGTGCCAGACAGGGTTTGTTTGGAAAAATTCAGTCGTGAAGAGCTGTGAAGTCCAACCGTATCGTATCCGGCCACCTGTGTGATCGTATTTCCCATGTTTTTTAGTTTTTCTCCATCCCTCATAGTAACTAGCCGGCCGCAGGAGAAACAGTTTACAGTGAATTCGGTTTCGACATGTGATTCCACTGATCTCAGCTGAGTCCCTTTTTATATGGTATTCGGATCCAGTTTGATTGAGTTAGGCCTCCTGTCAAAACCAGACTTGTGTGCAAATGAGATTATTTGTTGGGATCTGTCCAATTCGGGTTCAAAAGGGACTGAGGTTGATGGAAACTCAAAGACGGTACCTACCTGATGAGCTCAACAAGGCTCAAACCCGTCTTGGGCTGTCGAAGAGTTTTCAGCAACCCCGTAAATAGTGTGTTACGTCTAAAATCAAACTTGTCTATTCGGGTGGATAAACTAGTTTTTGAGTTAGGCGTAACATAGCTCATTGCCGATCCAAATATTTGTCAAGCAGCATTTTAGTAACATTCCGTTTCATCAAATCTGCGCAGCGTCTCACATAAAGCGCCATATTAACGCACAGATGCACATGAAATAGTTGTACACAAGCTGAGAAGAAAGAATATGCGCGGGAATTTTCGAGTTTACAGCCTAATCGAAAAGTTGAGAATTAGCGGCGAAGTAAATCGAGTAATATCACTGTACTTTGAATACATCGGAAGAAAATATCGCCCTCTTCGTAATAGACACCATTTACTGCACCTAGCCAGTTTTTCACTACTCAAAGATCTTCCTTGGAAATCAGAAACAGTTCACTGGTCCTGTGGCAGTTGAATACATTTCGAACCGAAAGTGCAACACAAAGTCTCTTAAGGTAATCTTTCATATTAACGGTTCAGAACTGAATAATTACGCTTCCAATGCTAACATGTAGACGAGAACCTTACTGAGCTGTCGTAATTTCAGTATCCACCCAAAAAGTCTCTATCGCTACAGGATGTATCTTGTCTTAAGGTAGTGCAAACTTCGGAGGCATCCTTTTGATAGGTAAACTAGGTATCGCTGCAATCCTTTCACAGGGAGAAGTGAATCTAGGAAGAAATAGGTGGATACAAAAACAAAAGCGAAACGTTGCCCAGCAAAAAATCCACCGATTGTTAACCAAACCCCTCTGAAAGAAGATAGAATGCTTTCATAAAGGAAGCTACTCACAAGGTTGCTGAAATTCCGTCGACAGCCCACGACCGGTTTTGCTCTTCTTGGGGCTCATCAGGTAGGTGCAGTCCCGAGTTTCCGTCAACCGTATGAATTTACTTGAACTCAGATTGCACTGTTTTTGAGAAATACATTCATTTGTAAATCAATTTGGTTTTCACGGGAGACTCAATTGAATCTCTCGTTTATGATGTCCTCCAGCTGAATGTGCTGCACACAGGCCGCCTCATGATTCAGTTGGCACGATGTTCGAGATATCGCAGTATATTTTCATAAAGGAAACTACTCACAAGGTTGCTGAAAACTCTTCGACAGCCCACGACCGGTTTCGCAGCACATTTAGTTGTAGAATAGCATAAACGAGAGATTCAGTTGAGTCTCTCGTGAAAACCAAATTCATTTGCAAATGAGTGTATTTCTTGAATAAAGACTACTTCTTCAACTGATTTATCAAGAATTAGAGCTTTACTGCATCAATCTTTAGAAACCAAATTCAAACTGTTCCCTTCGCAAGCCTAATAAGCACCCTGTAGCCCCGATTTATTGTTCTTTGTTGCAAAACCGTTGGGGTGAATGAATGATGAATGATGAATTAGAATGAAACCACTGCATATTTATTGATCGAAATGGAAAAAATAACATATTACTCTCCATCTACGAGGCAGTCTGGGATATTAAAGAGGTATTTCCTCGGGTTAGTGTTTCCGCTTCAGAAGAGATGCCTTTCATCTGAGAGGACTAAACGCGTAAAACAGGGACCTGATGGGAATTTAGTCGTACCTAACTGACTGTTCAAGTGGCAGTAGTTTTCTTGTCCCTCTAACGGGACTAAGTGTTTTGCTTTTTTCTGATTTGCATTTGATAAGAACTTAGTGTGAGCGATTTTGTCACATTGTTTGTCACGAGATAACCCGGTTTCAGTTACCCTTAGGGCATTTCGAATAAATTTGACTTCCTTCTTACAATACGGAGAAATTCCAACTGAAGGCAGTCTGGAAAACATGAGTATGGTTCTTGTTTCATGTTGAAACATACCGAATGTCCCCGGGGGATGAGTAACCTACCTTTAATGCGTAGGTACATTTCATATCACGTAGTTGGAGGCAAGTGCACTTCTGAGTTCGGAAGTGTATGGAAGAAACGTGGAATTCTTAGTGAAAGCCTACGACTAATTCCATTTGCATTAGCTACCGATCTAACACTTCAAAAGAGATTGACCAGAATTAATCGAAAAACAGTCGAAATTTCACTGTCGGCTATATAAAACGGACCTATGGTTTTCAACAGGATTATAGAAGCCTTGGCAACAAACAGTGCAGTGCTTTATGTTTAGGAATCGTGTTCTTAGAGTAAGGTAGCACATACACAAGGGTAAAACAATGATTCGAGTCTCGTGCGATTGATGACCGCATTCCGCATAAATTACAGAAATATACTCCATTGTCATGGCACAGTGATGACTAATTACCGACAACACGGAGAAATATAGTAACCGGTACACGACTTACTGGAATGGTGCGGCTGGACTATTCTTCGGGTATGGGGTCACGTAACTCATAGGATATCTTTCATTCTGTAAGTGAAGCCAAACTATTCTACAAAGCCAAGAGGCATTATACTGCTATTTCATCCTTAATGGGAATCATCAGTAGTGTGTATCTCAAGAAAATCCGGAGAGTCTTGAACCCATTAATTAGTTCGAGCGGCCACGAGCGGCTGATCAGCAGTGTGACTAACTCGGACTTGCACAGAATATAGCACCACCCATCTTTCTCGGCTCTTCAGATTAGACTGGCTTCACTTACCGGACAAAGTCTCCACTAAAAGTTCCCAAATCTCCCCACACTACCAACAAGATATCATTCAGTTGACAGTGGGTGCGGAACTAGCAGATATAGCGCTCAATTTACTCTGCAGCTCTAGCATCACTTAACGGAACTTTTGGCATTCGAGTGAGAATGCGTTACATAAAATCAACCTATACATATACGGAGCAGTACGCCGTACAGAGTTGTGCAGCCAGTGAGGCTAAATACCAGTTCAGTTAGTCTCTCAGGGTTAGTAGTAAGAAACTACTTGAAAGAGGCCCGCGGACGAAGATTGTTAGATACACGCAAGTGCAAGTGAACCTTCCCGTCGATTCTATTATGAAACATGTAATGATATCTAGTCCAATTTTTTCTCGGTCACTCAAATGCTGAACCTGTGTTGTGCTAACCTTGTCTCAAAACCGGATGTCGTGTTCACAGTGGAACACAGTTTCTGTAATACCTGCCTACAAAATGGATGATGAAACATTCACGCTGCCACATTCGCTTCATTGTCTTCCGACCTGGAGAGTCTGAAGCGTGACTACCCGGAGAATTACCAAAAAGCACCATAGATTCAGCGGATGTGGGACAAAATTCGAGGTTCATTTTGATGTGGTGGGATCAGATGATAGCAGCAAGTCGGTACGAGACTCGTGGAATTTAAAATACAGCTTCATGTGAAGAAATATATTCCGTGTATATGTGAACAAATCGCCCTTCAAAAGTTACGTCGTATGCTTTTTCCTGCGCACTTTTTTGCAGAAAATTTCACATTGTTGCACTCCAAGTTGCAACTCAATATCCTAGTAACTTTCCCATTACTAACCTAGTTTTCCGGAACATTCGGGACGGTTATTGCTGGATTCGAATCCGGTGCGGTTTTTTGAACTTGAACAACTCAGAAAAGTGGGACTGGAAATCAGTTTAAGAACATTCAGCCTACTAGTGCAAAGAGAACCCTTCTCCGTCAAATCATTTGTTAGCGAACAGTAGCTAAACAGTTACAAACTATTGGACAGGAATGTAAACATCTCATATGCACATAGCTTTTAAAAACTGCACTTCCTCCCTCCTCTTCTTGATTTTTCATTGATATTCAGGGACTATTACAAAACTGTAGACAAACATTGCAAAGCGGTTACACCAGTTCTACAGTAAACTTCACCTTCCATTAGACGCGGAGTGGAGCTTCGACACGACCACAGACTACTCAAAAGTCTCATCAGTAGCATACACCGTTACACTTGTATGGAGAGTGCAGATTATCGCCGAAACACAGTCAGGTTCAGACTCATCAGTAAGTATTGCTTTGATTCAGGGAATCCAGGTGATGAAAGGAAAAGCTCGATCGCACTAGATTTCTAAACGTTCCTGCAGGTGATTTTTTGGTTACGTTTGTATGGAGGTGTTCATTTCTGTGGTATCCAACAAAACTTATCTCCACATCTAGCCGACTTTAAGGTCAGTGATATGGATTCATAGATTCCCTCCGCATCTCAGCTAAACATGTTTACTATGATAGCAACAAAAACCTTGGCACCAATATGAAATCTCGATGTGATGATACTACCGGAAACAGAACATGGGAAAATTTGTCCTCTACGGAGGAGCGATTTGGTTGCCGTGTGATAGATTTGTGGTCATAATGTGGAAAGTTAGTCGCGGTTTATTATCAAAGTGAAAGTTTATGATGAATTAGTTGAGTCAGGTTTCGACTTCCAAGCCAGAACCAACGTAACGCACCCAAGGGAGAGCCTACAGTGCAGACTGAGTGGACATTGGTTTGTGTGAGCAATTATGGCCGACGGGACCAGAGGGAACATGTGAGATTCAGAGAAGTTAAGCCCACATCTCTTCTGAATATCGACCGATCAGAGAATTAACCAACTAGCTAACCAACAAGTGGCGATCATCTGAACCAACAGTTATCAGTAAAGGTTTCCCCGAGGAAACAAGCCTATGTAGACATGAGTTCAACATAGCTCAACGTCCACAAACCGACGTAGCGTCAGACAACGGCGCGACGCTAATTTGCTGCGCATCGTTGATGTCACTTCTGTGGGAAAATAGAAACCGTTTGAGTGAACAGAACAAAGTCATTTATACAACATCTGTTACCAACAATCCCCTCATTAACAACCCGTTGTACCTGTTTTGGTTTATTAGAAAGTAAGGCCGTTAGCAGAGTAATGATTCCTTAACACACCTGGCTTTTATGAATTCCCCATTATAAATTTTGGGACGAGCACCCGTATTTCCATAATTTGCTTTAGTCTCACTTGAGAATTTGGAGAAGAACAACCTGGCCGAAGGGTCAGTTATGGAAAATGTTTGCCGGATAATGAACTTCCTATATTTCTAGTTAAGCAGAACGAAGCAGAGATTTTTTCGGATAATACATCCTATGTATTCTAGCTCTTCTCGTCACCGAGGCAGATTTACCATAAACTCGCTGGGGGAATCAGTTTCTGCCGAAGTGACTACGTACTTAACTGTTACTCACGAGAGACGCCTTTGTAGAGCGTTTAAGGGGTGGGGGGTACACATTTTTGTGCTGAATTTTCACCCGCCAGTTACGATCACTGTCATACAAAATAATTTTACTTGAAAGTTCATCTGTTAATAAGTTGAACTCTCCGTAAAAATGAATATAGTTTTCTCAAAGCGGAAGGCTGAGGCAGCTGGCCTAAATTCGTCACCAAACTAATTTTCTACAGTACTGGTGACAAACCTTTATTTCCCTTAAGTGAGCTTTGGTAGATTGGTGCCACCCAAAAGTTAGGCAGCAAAACATTTAGTTGTTTACTGTTTTCTATGGTTAGACCACTTGTTTTGGCGCAGCAGACAACAGGAAAGCGATATGCCTAACTGGATGAAATCAATTTGCTCTTGCGTCGCTCCAAAGCCATGTGGTTTCCTTGTTGTCAACACCTTTTGCTCACATGTTGTGTAACCAATAATAGGGGGTGTTTTATGCTCGGTTTGTGTGGTGTGAACAGGCGTCTACCGCACCTCACTTAGTTGTTGTATGGGTTTTTTCACCTCAGCTGTTCTTCCGTCCACTTCGAGCAAAGTGCTGTAAAGCTGTTTTGCTGTGTTTATTAAAAACACGGCCTGTGGCAAAACTGGTAACCTGAAGTCACTTGTGCCTAATTGGACTGTGAGTAAAATTCTGAATGCAAACATCACGTGTGACTGCTTCAAAGTGGATGATAGATTAGGAAGGGGTCGGGGAGGATTGCTTGTCTTTGAAAGCAATCGTCAATACAACTGACATTTGAGAGGATAGCAAAGAATGAGGAGCTACCTGTTCCATTGTCGAGCTCCAGAATATTTATGAACAAATCTCACCTACCGACTGCGTGATAGATTCAAAGCTTGTCTGACGACGACAGGGGGACCCTTCGGTACATAGTAGCTAACAGTACATAAGGTTCTATGAGAAAAATATAACCGTTATTCTTGATAATTTCCGTGTGCACGTGACTGATTCATGTATTGATTAACCGCGCATGGCCGAATACTATTTTGAAAATGGACTTCCATCCCTCAGCTTGCAGCACGAAGATAAACCTGATTTGTGTTTTTTGTTACGGCTGACCCAAAACAAAGTGGAGAGTGCTGACTTCCAGGATAAATTCCTTAGACAGACTGGAGGTGGTACACGCGAAGGCCTTAAAAATTCGGGAATCTTTCGAAATTTGATTATCCTTTTAAGAGTACAAAAACACTTAAGCCCCCTACACCTGCCACACCAAAACTCGTTCCATATTTATATAACTCATTCTCCTACTATGTTAATAAGGTTTAGGGATTCAAACAAGATTCGACTAACTCTGTTCATAATATTCTTCTCGAGAATGTGTAGCTCCAGCTTTGCCTCATTATTGAGTTTACCAAGTTCGATTAGTCTTCATATACTTGTCGCAATTGAACACCCCGAATACCAGACAGAGCATAAAGTGAGATTTGAGATTTTACTGAAGATCGGCAGTGCTCTGTGTGCTGGGGCTTTACAATTAGCTGTTAATAGAATTAAGAAAAAAGTAAGACTTCCCGGTGTCTTCTACTCGCTGGTGCGTTATACGTTAGTGCGCCACCCATACGTTCTGGCCCTGACATGTGATGCAAAGTTTACACAAGACTTGCCCATCACGCGCAAATGGCCGAAGAATTTCATCTACAGTCTATGGTGAGTTCCTATCTGACCGTTTGCGAGGTGCCTTAACAGGTTCTGTGGTACTAGATGGGACGTAAATGCAACTGATTTCTCCTTCTTCATAAAAGAAACTATTCACAAGGTTGCGAAAAACTCTCCGACAGCCCATGACTGGTTTTGCCCTTCTTGGGGCTCATCAGGTAGAGTTTCCGTCAACATTAAGTTCTACTTGAACGGTGTTCCCCCTGTTCGGTGACAAATAGTGCTGTCCGCTTGAGTTACATTTCTCGTGACCTGGGGTTAAACGCGTTCTTATTTGGGTACAACATCCGGTGTAACCCATTTAGTACTCCTTAATGTTCAGTAATGTACTTCTTTCAGGAAAATGGACTTCACCTAGTGAAGCAGCCTCTTGGCAGCAAAACCACATATTCTGACACAGTGGGAGAAATCTTGCTCCGGAGTGTCGATGAACCTCGATGCAGTAACGGAGGGAAATGTGCAATCTGGCCAAAAGTACCATTCCCTTCATTTATTCACGGAAAAGTGAACGTCAACAGCTTGCAACTGTTTGTTGGTTTGTTGATATAGCGTACGGATGTAGTATGTATAATACAACGGGAATCTATCGCGTTAAATTTTTAGGGGCTATTGGGTATCATCTAGGAGATAAATCTTTGGAGCAACCTTTGTCATTTCCCCTCACAACGATCACAGTACTGAATCTAAGGACAAAAGAGTGTCATCAGATTCTACCAGGAACCTAATTACATCTTTCCCCGCCATGCCAAAGCAAACTGGTGGACGAATGTATGGGAACGACACACAATGTCACTGTGTTCCGAACATCATTCTTTCGCCTAATATGGCTAGGCAGGTGAGGTTTTGATGTTTGAAGGTAGGAATTCGTCGCTTTTGCATTTTGTCAGTGCATTTCATACCTAATCCCTGCCTATATGTGCCCTTCTGATATTCACCTATCCAAGCGGTAGCGCTGCCCTTGAAAATCAATTGGTCATGTCGTACTATCGGTACCGAGGATTGAAAGCTCGGTTTAACAAAAATGGCTTTCAGTGGGATCCATGTTCACCAAACATGATTTGTTTTTCGTTTTATCTACGTACTCCGGTAATTTGGCAACGACTTGGTGACCTACAATGTGACGGGGCCAGTGTGCATTTTCGGTGCAGTTTTCCCTCCGAGAAATACAACTAATATAATGTAAAATGAAGGCTTTCCTAAAGCTGTGATAGCTGGCCGAAAATAAGTCACTTAAGCCTGCAGAAAGGCTATGTTTTCTACCCTTCGAAAAATTCTCGAGGGAGTGAAACTCGTAATGTTTAGTAATGTTTGCAATGACCGAATACGAGTTGCGCCTAATCAGAGGGTAGGAACCTTCGAGACTATATGAAGTAGTGATGCTGAATAAATGTAACCCAGAAATTAGTCGAAGCATGTACACTACATGGACACACCCAGTGTCTCTCCATCCTCAAAATAGGATGGGGTCCTTGTTCGGATATTATCGTATGATAAATTGAAAGTATCAGAAATTTCGCTGGGGTATCAGGATGTATATATTAGGCTTCAAGACGTCCTTTGTATCAACACCCCAAGACTGATAATTAGCAACCTAAACTGCAGGACTGGGCCGAGTGGACTCAATTTTTACACGTTCGTCAACTCAGACTGATGCGCGAAAGATAAACGCGATATAAAACATCTAAGAGTTATCAATTTTTGGTCAAACTTCAAAGTAGGAATCAGGCTTCCAAAAAGTTCGGAGGAAAAAAACCTCAGCTACTACGACTAGTTATATCAGTTCACTGGATGTAAAATCGTCGTCTACTGTCAAATCCCTCGAATAGATGCAGGGGTCTATCGTGCACGAAATTTCGGGTTTATCTAGGAGAGACTCCCGTCATTTTTAGTGGAAGGTCATGGCCAATCTCTGTTGTTCCGCGCAGCGCAACTTGTCACTTACACTCGTGAAATCGAACCGACCGTGGTTGATGTGCCTACGTCCTATATGGGTATAATATCTGCAAAGAAGCTGATTGACCTCTCCGTTGAAAAAACGACAAATAGAGCCGTATGAGTTAAAAACCCCATCGCGTCTTTGTTATCGCATAGTCAGTTTTATCACTCGTTAACCCCACTGAACATCCACGGTGGTAAAACTGGCTGTAAAAGTGGTATTCAGCTCAATACCAGCTGTCTCAAGTTTGATTTATGAAATCATAAAAAGCTCCGTCGATATAAAACCAAAACTTCAAGACGACCAAGTACTCTCTTCGTCTGGTTCAACATTTACCCCAAAGGTATAGAGAGACTCGTCCAACCCGGTTTGGACAATGACCGAATGTACCAGCACGACCTTATGATGTGAGTGGGATCAGCAAACAGGAGCACAAACGCTGAACAGTGCAGGCCGAACCGCTCCGCATGAATCTTGCTCTAGTTAGGTTCATTTTCCTGGACGACAGTTTACAAGACCAGATGCGTCCAACTGTCGCATCATGCCGTAGCGCACACATAAGTAAATGGTTGGAACAAGCGCCGAAACAAACCAACAGTTCGACAGGACTACTGAAGTTTCGACATCTTATTCAGTCACTTGCTGTCAGCACATCAGATGTGGAGTAGACACTGATAGTATAGAAAAAACAGCCATGTAGTACGGAACCCTTTTGGGATTCCAAAGAAGCGAGTGCATCCACTTAGAATTCAGAGGGGAATATCTATAAAACCGAACAAACCATCAACTACAGAGCGCAGTACAACGAATCATCCCTGCAGCTGATTTATAGTGCGTTTGACCAAAATAACAGGAATATCGCTGCCAGCTGTGCACTACATACTTTGTTTACCAACATGAATGTGGAAGCGCACACTGGTTATTCAGCTGGGCACTTATCAGTTCGCGTCACCGAACACTTTCCCAAGTAGCTAGTCAAGTAAATTCGGGATACAGTCACCACGAAACACATTTCTAGTGCACTAGCAAACCAGACTCATTCAGGGTTTTTATCCGTCATACCAACGGGCTTTTCTTATGCTTGTCGAAAACTGCGGCAATCCAATGGCGCTGAGCTTCACTTTTCCATGGTAAGACAGGACGCACGTATCCCGTAAACTTGGCTCCCTACCCATACGCGCTCTATGTCAATCCCATTCGTCAAGCGTACGTTCGAGCCTGTCACTCGAACTTCACCTATCTTTGACCTGTGTACCTGGTTTCGGTTGTTCATTCCTTCCCTGTATCCGGTTGTTGTGCTAGTTGACCGCTTTCCCTGTGTTTTCACTGTCCCCTCTGTCTAGTTTGGCAAAAGGAAATGGTCGAATGAGATGTCGTGAAAGTACATGAGCCCGTGTAGATTTGTCGAGACATTGACTCTTTCTCGGTGCCTGTTTCAGATGTACCGATGGAACCCTGATTCGCATTTCTCAATGAAACTCCCAAGTATACTCCTTGTTCTCAGGTAGCTTTTAACTGATGGTTCATCAGACAGAGGCTGTCCAACTCGCAGCCATCTCATAGTCAACAGTCAGTCCATTCTTAGGAATTCGAAGCCGTATTTCCAAGTGATCGATTTCTATCCGTTAGCAAGTGCAGCTGACCTATCCATAGGCAGTCTTTGCGTTCCTAAATCAATGGTAACTGGGAAATATTGTGCACAGCACATAGTACGCGTACCGAGAATGTACGCATGTTTCTTGGTGGTGATATGAAGAAAACATGCAGCGGTGATCTAAACCATTAGAATGGTGGGATGAATCCGCGCCCACCTTATACCTTTGACGACTACTAGTCAGCACGTACTATCGATCGCCGGACAAGCTTCGACTGTATGCAATAATTGATTTATTGAGCTAATGTAGTAACGATGGACTGGTACCCGGTGTGTGTACGTTACTCGTGGTTACGGGGTACGGAGTTCATTTTATTTAGCTGTGAAGAACTGCAACGAAACAATTGATCTCCTAAGAAATAATCGAATTTTGACCCGCTCAACACCATTCTTTAGTGTGATGGATGTGTGTGACCATCTTGAGACGTTTTTACATTGATTTGTCACCGGTTTGTGGACGCTTCACTTGGCGAGGTTATTTGGTCAGAAAAGAAACAGAGCGAAATCCATGTACGATCAAATGTCCCTGTACTATGTCTTACAGTAACTAAATTTACGACACGTCACCTAACAGGACGTTAAAAGTACAACTGTTTTGCCAATTCAGTGTTCCACAGTAGACAACTGTAGTGTGATGAGATGAAAACCGAGCATCTCTCCGTCTCGATCTTTCTCTTTTGGAAGGAGATTCGGACCAGGGGGATCAGACGAGTGTCTCTCCCTGGGGTTAAGATTTTATCTTAAAAGTATAAGTTTAAGCCCAAAAGTAATCACATTACGCTATAGTGATCTATCCTGGAAAAACAGGGTTTGCAAATGAGTGTACTTCTCGATAACTGTCAAATTTAGATTCAAGTAGAACATAAGCTTGATGGAAGCTCGGGGACTGCGCCTACCTGATGAGCCCTAAGAAGAGTTTGTCGTGGGCTGTCGAAGAGTTTTCATCAAACTTGTGAGTAGTTTCCTTTATGAAAATATGCTGTGATATCTCGAACATCGTGCCAACTGAATCATGAGGCAACCTGTGTGCACCACATTCAGTTGTAGAATATCATAAACGAGAGATTCAGTTGAGTCTCTCGTGAAAACCAAATGGATTTGCGAGTGAGTGTATTTCGGAATAATCTACTCATATAAGCAGTTGAAAACTGCAACCAACTCACCGTTTATTATCCTGACCACTCGCCAAAGACGAAACAGGATCAACAGGGCGGCCGCGTCCACAATGGTGTTTGATGCGGTAGATTCTTCCACTGGGAAACGTTCCATCATTTCCTGAGTTGCGTTAGATGGCGATGTTTTCATATAACTCTGTGGTCTGTCTGTATTAGTGTAATGATGTAAGGTGTGCTGGATGATACTGTACGTGTCGGCCGCAAAACTGACCAAGCATACCAAAGCATCGATAATCTCCAGCCAATTGTGGAAAAACATCCGGCAGCCGAATATCCATAGTTTGAACGGAATTTCGATAACAAATAAAAACACAATGGCCACACTGCAACACTCGATAGCGAACTGCACGTTTACCAACTTTGGGCGCAAATCAGAGGAGCTCTGTAAGTGAAAGGAACAAAGGAATTTTGTGTTGAGGTTTGTATACGGTTCAGTTTTACGTGACTGACTTAAACCCATAAACCCAGTGACCAGTTATCTCGAAAATTTGGTGCTACAGATCCGTGATGTGAAAGTACTGTACTAAGCACTGCTTAACCAGAAGGGGCATCTGAGAGGTTCACTAAATTTGGCAACCTTACGTAGTTGAAAGCCAAAAAAACTGTACATTCATTTGGTAGAACCAGCTCAAATTGACTGTATACAGTACGGATGAAAGGCGAACAAACGTGCTCCCTACTCTAGGTGTTAAACCGTCGGTCAGCAGTAGGTGCTCCAGAGCGGAAAAAGAATGTTTCATACAGTAGCCAGAAACGCGCGGCATATATATTAGTTCGTAGATCTTTCAGATGCGTATCACATCGTAGTATTTCATCTTCAATTCAGCCTATTTTGGTCTTATCCAGAAGTCTAAGGAGCGAACTACCTGAGCGAAGCCATCGGAGGTGTGTGCAGGCACGAAAATATACTAGCGGTGCTCATATAGCAGTTGCAAACAGAGAGCAAGATACAGCGATTATCTGTATAAGAACATAGCAGAAAAAATATTCCTTCCTATCCCTCCACCTGAGGCCTGCCCTTTAATTTAATCGGAGCCTAGTTGAACTACTTGTTGATTCGTCAGCAAAGGTGTATTATACTTTGCCTGTCCTGTCTTATTCCACAGAGGAGAATTCAACGAGGGTAACACACATTTCCAGTATGTAGTTGCCATATTTTTCAGTTCTCAAGCTGCTTCCTCCTATTTCATTACAGCTATGATTTCAAATGCTATTATGCATGAAAAAAATGATAAATTCAATGACGTTCCCAAGACATGTGGGTTCACGGATCGGACTGTCATCAGTGACAGAACAGCGTAGATGCTTCTAATTGTGAGCTGTTTAATGAAGCAAATTAACACTTAGAGAAACTGTCCTTGTATCATAAAGTGTGTAATAGAAGAAATTCTGCACCGGTTCGTCAAACATAACCTCGAATCTTGTGTTGCCATAGACTCCACACGCTTGCTTGACCTTGAAAGCAGTTGATCATTCCTAAAAGTCTGCAAGTCCCCAACCAAACGAGTAGAACGTAAGGTTGACGGAAACTCGGGAATTGCGCCTACCTGATGAGCCCCAAGAAAAGCGAAACCGGTCGTGGGCTGTCGAAGAGTTTTCAGCAACCTTGTGAGTAGTTTCCTCTATGAAAATTCCCATCATAGAACGTTTATTGCACCCAGTTGACTGTTTATAATTTGAGATCTCTCCCATGGTGCAGTATAGAAACCACTCATTAAAAGAACACAATGGAGCAACATTCTATATCCCTATCAAGAGCTATGTTGGAGACCCTTCTTCAAGGAGGTCTTTCTTTGAGAACTAAGATCACTTGTACATTGAATGAGGTATATCACAGTGGAAGATGACAAATTCTAAGAAACCACCATCAGTGATGACAAAGAACAACATTAGAAATTGTGAAGCTGATGTTCCCCAGTTGGAGGGCTTTGAAAGTAGTGATCATTCACCACATTTTTTTGTATTCCGGCATCAAAAACAACGTTTTGTTCTCACATTAACTACGTTTCTTTTGAGGCATTTCAACACCAAGTTATCATTTTTTTCGTGAATTTTTGAATTTCAAACACCGGTATTTCTTCTTAACTCAAGGGTTGACCATCCGAAACTCTTTGAATCCCGTGTTAACAAAACCTACTTTAAAATCGTTAATTTTCTGATAAGCGATGGTGAATACTGTTAAATTTAGTGTAACAGACAGGTATAGAGAGGGCGCAATATGAATATATTAAAATGATTCTAAATAGTTACCCATATTATAATACACTATCTAGTTACGAATTAAGCTAGATTCTCCCGAAGTTTAGCACGCTAAACAGAACACTGACAGTTTGTGCCCGGTTGAACATCAGTTGAATAGCTGGTAGCTTTGTTTCAAGGTATCTAATAACATATCGATCTCAAGCCGTTCTGCGGTCTTGCTGTAAACCCGTTCCCTCGTTCCATACCTAAAACAATGCTTGGCTACACTTCTGAGTTTCGGCTTGTCATTTCAGCACGTCACCTTGCGCGTACCGACAGTTTCAACATCAAGAGATATGTAAGGAAATAGTTCACTAGTGAAAGTTGAGGCATGCCTGACAGTCACGTGGGAATCCCATCCATAGTCAAGACAAGCTCCTGGTCTGAATATCCAGTGTTGGGAAGCTTTATTACAATTTGTGTTAGCATTTCAACTGTGGTAACGCCAATGCTATAAACTGTTCGCTTTCTGTACCGTTTTACCGGCTCAGAGAAGCTTAGTATGGAGCACTCATTCAGTGACTAGTGCGATAGAGACGTGAGCGATTAAAAGTTCCGGATCCAACAGACGAAAGCGTTGCAGTTGAGCTTTCGTCGTGTAAATCAGGTTGGTGTATGTCAAGGAAATGAGAAGTGCCGTACAGCCGTTTTATCATTAGTGGTGACCATTAGCAATGGGCATCTCAAGGACTTCCAGGGTGATTCCAACAAGCAGTCTCCTAGTTGGTGGTTCATGGCAAACCATAGGGCTGCGGGGGGCTGACCATCAGTATGATTAGCTCGTACTTACGTCAACATGGAGTTGTGATTGTGCCCGGAAATATGGCGGTCGATGCATATTTGTAGTGAATTTGTTTGGAACTGCTTTGGACTTCCAACAAGTCATTTATTTTAGGTATTCTCCTAATAGTAACAACGAAATTAGGACTACGTCCACTGAGATCTGAGAAGATAAATAGTACACTATGCGTTCCATTCAATGCCTGATTCAACCGACCGAAGCTCCATTGAGCCACTTATAAACTTCGCAACGGTTTACGCCAAAACTGTGGCACACGAGAGCGTCCGAACAAATCGCACAATAAGACTTTTAGGACAAACGGTCACTTCTTTTGAACCATATTATACTCAGCATGTTTCAGCAGCCGTGTGATCATGGAGCTGTGAACCAGCGAAAATAAGCGCGAACAGTCTTCTCTGTATTGAAGCAAAATATCTGCGCTCAATTCACATACTTTGGCCAAGGTAGGTGTCTGCGGTGCTTCTCAATTCCAATGTTGAGCTTGCCAACTTGATGCAGCTTCACGACTAACCACCAAAATTTTCCACAAACCCCTTTTCGGCGAAAAAGAAGATCGAGTCTACAGAACGGAATCTCAATGTGTCCAAAGCAATCCATTTTCGTGCTAGATACGCGCAACCAGGAAGCCAATAAGATTATCAAAACGAAGAAAAATTCGGATGTGGCACTGTCACCGGCTTCTAACCGAGACTTTGTGCTCTCAGTGGGGCCAATCTTTGATCAAAGGTCGAGTAACACTGTGATGCTGTTTCATCCTTATTGCGAATCGTCAGCAGTGCTTATCTCACGAAACTCAGAGGTGTCGAAAACAGTTTCCAAAAGTCAAATGAGGCGCCAGTGAACTGCGAATAAGCAAGCTCATCTAAGTCGACTGGCTTGTAACAGGCTTCCAGGGGCTGCAACTTAATGAATCAAATGCACTGAATCAAGTACGTTTTGGCAGCGGCAGTATGACCCATATAAAACAGCTTTTTGTGACGATATTTCACTATAACAAGTCTACCTCAAAAGTCACACGACAGTACTGGAGAGTTCTGGAAAGTTCGTCCTTAATAGGAAAGGAGACGAATGGCGTCCCATCTGGTGAATTTCCACTGCACTATTCATTTAAAACGCACCTGCAAATAGTACGAACTTTATCGGGTACTGTGAAGAAGAATCTATCCAACTGTTAACGGACGCGCTAATATGATGAAAACGATCCGCTTGCAAGCTGTGGAATTCAAGCCATCGACTGTTTATTAACTGAGAAGCATGCCTTTTAACTGTGAGATTGTGGGACGGGTGTGGTGCTGCAACTTCAGTGTCCCGGACGCGCAAATTACGCGTGCTGCGCAATAAAACTAGGCTTTCTTAACTTTGTATTGGAAATATTTTGCGGGTTGAGTGATTTGTTTGTGATTCGTTATTCGCGGTATTATTCGTGAGACGGATGGCGGGGACACTCAGTTGACTGTGGGGAAGCGACTCGCACTCGACTGGCTATGCTAGGAATCGCCTATCGTGCGTTGGCCTGTCAGTCGATTGTGTGTACAAGTGGTCAGGCCCTAAAACGCAATCAATAATGCCTCTGTCCCAACTGAAAATTATCAGACAGCAGGTGACCTAACAGTGTACACTGACCTTAAATCAACGTGGTTAGTAAACACACTGGTGCGCGTGACTCTTATTCTCGATACAATCTAATCACCGTAAAGTTAAGCACCCTAAATTATTGAAGTCACAGACGTTAGTTGCTATTACGAATTGCACAAAGGAAATTCGGCCATCAGGATTCCTACAGTTTATCAAATTCTGGCAGGAAGTCGGATGTTTTGCTATATATGTGCTATATTTGACCAGGTCTGAGGACATTTTGTATCGGCTTCGATTCACATCCACCCTTTTTCCTAATCTGCCCATGTGAGTGCGCTGCTTGTAAGCATCCCTTGTTTCTTGGGAGGTGAGCTCTAAAAAAGCGCCAATGCTGTCGGTGTTACTGCCATCCTTTCCACTACCACAGCAATGCGGCGTAATGCAAAGAAATATAGTCGGCTTTCGTAAGCGCGCAAACCTCATTTCGAGTGCCTTCAAAAATTTGATTGATTCCTTTCCTTCAAATAAATGTTTCTGTCGGAAACTATGGAATGCATTTTTAATCTTGCCCCAATGTCTCGCCTAATTGTCTACCCTGACCAGCTGATTAGATACGTTCAACGTCATATGGAATAAAAAAACGTGCATTTTATCTTTGGCCACAAGATGCTGCATTCTGGCTGGGGAGGTCTGACTGCAACAAGTCACAAGCTTTCTAGAAAATATCAACTGTAAGATACATTTCCGGGCCTAGTTTATTTTACAATCTTAGTCTCCTGTTTGTTGGGAAATCTGCCCTGTTTTGATGTGAACATGTGATTCGGGAATGAGCTGCAGCCAATCATACTACTTATAAGGTACGACGCTCGAAAATATTGTAATTAAGCCAAAGCAGACCCCGCGAGGGTCATTGACGGTAAATGTTCGGTTCGTTCCAAGGTGATATGAACTTGCCATACATATACCTCAGTCGTCTTTAAATTGTTTCGCCTGACTGGGACATTCACTGTGGGGGAAAGGGAACCGAATTTATGTGCACAAGAATAACTCTTGCTATTGATTTAAGTAGTATGGAGCAACTGAACCAAATCTTCAGGCATCTCACCACCAACTCAGTTCCATTTGGGGCTCATCAGGCGGGTAAACCGATCGGTATCTGGAAGAACAAATCTTCTACTTGGACATTTGTTTGGAAAAAAAGTTCACTGTTGAGCTCATATGCATGTCAAAACAGTTTGGAATGCATGTTCAACGCGGCCAAGGGGACACTGATATTTCTCCACCGTTGGTTGCGAGAGGTCACATCAAGCTACCGCTTCCAACGATTTCAGCAAATATATTACTTTCGCAGCCGTTGGGTAAGCCCAAGTAGTCTGCAAGTCACCATGCTAGAAGCCAACTCTTTTCAACTTAAACCGTTTTCGAACTCCTACCCGTAAGTTCTGCTTGTGAGGTGTATCTAACCTGCAAAAACTCACTGAGGACGACAGAGCTTTGATGCCTGGTTATAATCCGGCGACACCTTTGCTGCAGCCATCCATTTAAGGTCCTAACCCTTGGCTTGCCAACTGTAAGGTCGTCTGGGAGGAGTCTGACCAGCTGCCTGTGGTAAAATAATTGTCTGAACGAGTCAACAGCTGTTCAAATCAAGAGTCGCGTTTAGGTGTGTTCTTTTCATGAGCTCAGTAGCAGTACCACTTTTTAAAAATGCATGGCATCTTGAATGGCCTTCATCCGCAAAGACATTATACGTAGCCATAAAGTTAACCATCAGCTGTAAGTCTCCAGTTTTTTATCCCTGTCCTAATAAGTCGTTTTTGGCCAGTCAGCTGCACCGCTTTTCGCCAACCCAAGTTGGTGCATGACTCGGTAGATTTCCGATTGTGTGACAAAATATTCATCGAGTTAATGATTTCAGAAAAATTGTACTATTTGAACCATTTCGTGGGATTTTTTTCACCAAACGCATTCGGTCCGGCACCTTCAGTTGCAGACCTTGGCGTTCACCAGGAACCTATCAAGCAATTCAAGCTTGTGAGACATCTTAATACCTAAGACTCGTCAGGACTACTACTAAATTACCATACTACTTACCACCATACTACTTATCATTTTCTCATTGTTAAGTCTTATGAGATGTCTTCTGCTGCAGTCGTAGATCAGGTCGGGCATGATCAAACGCGTGAAATGGTGTTCCCCTCAACACTGCATTAATCGGGCAAGGCATTCAATATAACTGACTGACGTTTGGTTTCCGATGAGAGTGTAAACAGTTCTTGATTAATATACGGGCAAGGACCAACTGTTTAAACAAGTTGTAAGATGTTAAATTGTCAGTAAAGTCCCACGAGGCATCAATCAATAGGAAACTACAAAGCATACCCACGGATATGAAGAGCGTGGATGAGGAGGGTAGAATGAAGCCGGATTTTCTCATAATGGTTAAATGATTCTTGTACTCCGTCTGAATGAAGAAACGTCCCATTAACCGATTGAAACTATCGAGGGAAACTAATTTAAGCATACCGTATAATACGACAAAGTCCAATGCTGACAGACTGTCCAGAAAACAATAGCCCAAAATAGGAAAACAAAAGGATCGATACTGGTTGTTTATGCTTCTCTGGAATTTTCTGGACGTTGTCTGTATCAGCACTTTTTTGCCCTTGAAGAAGTATCTTCTAATAGTGGCAAAATGTACCAGTACACATTATTTGTGGATTTTGTGGACTAGCTGGTAAATCGAATCGTTGAACGACGTCTATTATGCTGCTAGCTCCTAAACATCACCTCTAACGCTGCGTGAATGCTGGGATGGACTATTCCGGAGCTAACACACTAACTCTCTAGGCCGTTGTCATTGATCACAGAAGAACCGGGCCAAATGTGCTCAAAATCATACTTCCACAAGGACTGTACTCTCTGATTTTGAAACTTGGGTCTTGTAATTATTTTTCAACTTTTGCCTCATTATTACAGCTTAAGTCTTTTAACTGTTCCTGTGTAATACATTGGTCTTCGTCTGCTTGGGTGGTAGCATGAAAGTCGGCTAAGTGAAAAATCAAGGCATTTGGAAGATATGACTGTGAACTTCTAGTAAAACAGACTTTCTGGGACACAGGCATGGAAGCTTGATTTCCAGAATACGACTGTGGTGAAAAGTGAATTTTCCAACTTAACCTGCTCTACCGTTATTTTCATTGAGAATGTGTTGTTTCTTTATGAAAGGTGCAGATAACTAAGCTTTTCCCACAAAGCCTGGCATTCGGTTAGTGGACCTAGGTAGACCGAAAATATTCTCTGATTGGTCAGCTGATGAGCGGTCCCAATTCGGACCGCATCCTCTTGATATGTGAGCCAAACGTTCAAATAAACCATGCCCTAGGATGAGACACAGTGTGGTAAAATTACGCCTCGTCTGTCTAACGAGGGATAAAGTAACATACATGCGGACTGTGTTGATGGGCTTGGAGGCAAGTGTCTTTTGGATTTTGTTGGTAAATGGACACCCGACTGCTTCCAAGTGCTTGACGAAATTTGTCAGGTATTTAAGTCACCCGTTTTCTCGGGAAATTCCTAATTTTGGGGATAACATTTGGGTTTGTCATTGTATGTGGTCACGTAACCAAGATGCCACCGAACCAGGTGTGAGGACCAATCGGTTCAGAAAAAAGCTGAATTCATTGATTCATAACACAAAAAACGAATATTTAGAGAGCTAAAACACAGGATGTTTGGCGCAAAAAACATGGGTCTTTACCAAAATCACCAAAGAGGAAATATCTGTTGTGATGATTTAGGAATTTCGGATAAAAACCGTGCGATTAACTATCTAGATCAGAGGTAAAAGCTTCACACAGTGATGGCGAACAAAGAACATTAATGTCAGAAATTGAACAGTTTCCACCGTATTGCCCAGGTGACTGCACTCAGAACTAAGCAATCCTACTGACATCACCCACTCAGAAAAGCTAAGGACGATGTCTTCCTTTTTGAGCTGTTTGCATGTTTTAGCCGAGGAGTGAATGGGGCGTCACAGCAACTTAGTGCGACCATATCAAGCACCAATCGGCTTTGTAGAAGAAAGCAAAAAACGCTTTTCGTGCAAGTGACTATTGCATTTAACAGCCCAGTCATAGTGCCGAGTGCCTGATCAGAACCTGTCTAGACAGGCAAACCAAAATTATGCAACATTCATCAGTGACTGTAGTCAGTCCATGAAAACTTTATGAAATAACTTGGAGAAGCGGTTTCTGAATGAATGCTTTTAAAGTTTCGGAAAATTGGAGAGGCCCTAAATCCTAGTGACACGAAGAAAACCAGCAACGCCATGGAAAGCGGAATCAAGAAAGACTCGGCTTCCAAGGTTACAATGCTGGGACGTTCAATACATCTTAGCGAGCCATGATGTTTCCACCCAGTTTGTTTTAGCAAACGATATTCAAGGCTTAGACAAAACCTGCGAGATTATTAGGGATAGAACACATAAGTCTAAAAAACTTTTGATTTAGTGACTGCACGAAAAACAGCATGTCGGATGTATTCGTGTTGAAACAATTTCGATTGATTTTGGACAAGATCCAGTGAGCGTTATCTTCGAAGAAGATCACTATATGTGTAATATGTTGTTCGTCTTGATGGCCTGCATTTTTGTACACTTCCCTACTGCCCTGCCCAAAAACGCTCCCTTTCGTTCAACATGACCTTTTGTGTATGCATATTCAGAGTACTACATTTTGTGTGTCTCTTTCATGGACTACCAACTGCTTAAGGCGACAAGTTGCGTTGATTGTTGGAGTAGATAACTTCCTTTTGTTTATGACTGGTTTGGTAATTTGCATACACTTGGGAGAAAAATTAAACGAAAGTGTTATGCGAAAACCGTGGGTTAATACATTTTTCCAAAAAGTAAATGTAGTAGGAGACAGCAGAATTTACCAGGTATAATTCAGAAAACTAGATTTACGAGCATGGGTACTTGAGGTTTCCGCAAGGGACAGAGGGCTTTCAAAAATCCATATTTTAAAGACAAATCCCTACATAACCATGCTATGAAATGGGCACAGCCTCAGGTATCCTGACATTGTGAATGCAGGTTGCTCTAGTTTCCCGACTGATGTAATTTCGATTTTTTATCTGTTTGTGAGGCCTACTTCTATAATACTGAAGGGCAGAGTAGAATTTCACAGTTGTTTTACCGTGCGAGGCGTCATTAATATAGCTATCTTTTCGAAACTGGAGGACAACCAACCCGATAATTCCATCAGAATCGCTTTGAAATTTTATCTTCGGGTTAATTTCAACATCGGATGTTACACCACCCATGACTTATTCGCACAGCTAATGATCTATTGTTGATGATTTCCGATAGAATGCCGGTTCACGTAGAACATAAGGTTGACGGAAACTCGGGCACTGCGCCTACCTGATGAGATGCCCCAAGAAGGGCGAAACCGGTCGTGGGCTGCCGAAGGGTTTTCAGCAACCTTGTGAGTAGTTTCCTTTATGAGAATGCCGTGCTACTTGTCATGCACGGATTACCCATGCCGGCGTACTAGTCAAGCACAAACTCAATCAACCGCTCGTAACGGAGTGATTAAATTATATTCGTAAGTTTCAGCAAAGTTGAGACTATGAACAAAATACCTATCCCGCAAAACCCCAAAACTGAAAAGTTGAGACAAATGTGTAGTGACCTCCGGCTTTGCAGGACCTCAGGACCATACTCCCATCAGCCACTGGAGGCAGATGCTGTGGTGACACAGGTTTACTGCGTGGCTGAATCATGGAAACAGTAGTTTTAACAGATCCCAGCCCGAATCAACTGTTCCGTTAAGACGTAGGATAATAAGTTATTTTGTCAGTTTTTATCTGGATGTCAGTGAGGCGTCGCGTGTCTGACGAGCAGTGAGAGATGGTTGGAGCCGGTAAGTTCATGGTGTCATCATACATACCCTGTTGATCATTATTATCATTTTCGGAAGATGGACCTTCGATTCTGTGGTGATAAAATGTTACAAACACAGAGATCGCAGATACATAAATGTTGCCATGTGCACCCCCACCATATTATTTATGACAATTTTACTAGTTAGAGTATTTTGCAAGCATAAATTCTGTCCTAAGAACATTCCCTAGGTTATTCGCGTCATATTGTCATGTATTCTTTAACCAGCTCAGTAGCACAACACCTAGCGTGCGGACACGGCGCACGTGATACCCAGCCGAAGGTATCGCTTTGTTTACAAGGCGCCAGCTAATCAACCCAGATCAGTACAGCAACGCACAATCGCAGTGGCCGAAGCTATCGCCATACGACATCGCTATCCGATCCTTTGTCGGCAAAAACGCTTTGTTCGTGTTCGTAATGCACTACCCATAAGGTTGCTGAAAGTCGTTCGACAGCCCACGACCAGTCTCGCCATTCTTGGGGCTTATCAGATATGCGCAGTGCCCGAGTTTCCGTCAACTTTATGTTCAACCTGAAACCAAATTGGGCGAAATTAGCGAAATACACTGATTTGCAAAATGAAAACTGAGGCGGCCTAGTGCAGCACATTCGGTTACTTGGAAACATCACAAACGAGAGATTCATCTGGGTTCCAAGTGAGTTTCTCACAAAACCAAATTAGTTTGTAAGTGAGTCTATTTTGCTAACTTTGTTCGTGCGTTGTACTTGACATGGTCCAGCTCACCTCCCTCCACCCTTACACGCTGAGCTGAACACACAACTACAGCACACTGTCTGCGCCGACAAACTCAAGTCACCTTATTGGTAACCTGAATGTCCTTTGACTTTGATAAGTATCGACTGTCGTCTCTCACTCGATTTACTGTCCATGTAAACCATGCTCATTCAAATATGTTAAATACTGTTCTCTTGACGTTTGCAACTGTATAATTTGAAAAAGACCTTGCCGAGAACATATTCGTCAACCCATCTTATTATAAATGGGAATTTTTGGAACATTCTTTAACCTAAAGTCACTATTCCACCACAAATTAAATAGTTTCGGCCTAGATTATATGTTCCCTTACAAGTCTACTGATAAAAGCAGAGTGTAAAACAGATTTGTAGTTATGTACAAGAGTCGCTAACATATGTAACGCCGAGTTATACTTTGATCCACTACCAATATAGATTCCGAGCTTGTATCCCGTCTGTGATATGATACGGAAACAGAAGTCGCAAAAGAGGCCGGCATCAGCCGTTTTCCTAGTGTTTTGAGTGACAAGTGATGGTTGTTGGATATGGCGGGAAAATACGGCATCCATGGTGTTGTTTGAACAAGAACACAGTGACAAACACTAATGTTTTCGGGATCTCGTCATCAGGTCAGTCCATATCTAATGGTTTAAATAGGAGCGAAAAATGAAATACGCAGCGAAGATTGGTTAGTGAAGTGCAAGACTGGTTATCTGCGCCCCCATATCGCATCTAGTTGTGTGGTGTGAGACAGTCTAGAGGGCCGTTGAGTGAATTGGCGGGCTAATTCGTGCCACACGACCAAGGTAGACTCATCGTCCGTACGAAACTTTTTTAGCAGCAGGGCACCGGGTTTCACAGGTGTACAGCGACTGCCTCGGCTGGATGGATACTGGCAATTTATTGGGTAAATGAAATTAAATGGCTCATTTGGAATGAATACGTGCCTGGTATCAATTGAGTGGGACACAATTAAACTTTTGGCTGAATTGTTGAATCTAATAGTATTCACGTATTCTCTTAAAAGTTGCCGTATCGAGCGCCCAACATACTCCGTTGAACAATGACAGGAGAAAGAATACACACTCATATTGTGGGTGGGGACTGGCATCTTGTCTTTGAGGTTTAAGTTGAGCATAGGATTTGTGGTGAACCAAGACCACAGAGTTCCAGCCGGTAACGTGCGTTGTAGAGATTGAAACAAGCGGCGATTGACTTTGTCCACTAAAAGATCGCCTTTGTGCGGTAAACTCGGGTATGTTGGCTTCTTTCCAACAGTCGTGATGGGTGGTTGGATAGGGCGATCGGACATATTCTTGGTTATAAATCTCTCCGGGGAACCTTTGGCTCGGAGCACGCTAGCAATGTGCTGTAGTTCAGAATCCAGTGTATAAGCAGAGCTAATACGCCTTGCTTGGTTAGCTAAAGTGAGAATCAGAGTTTGTTTCCGCCTCAGTTGCACAAAACTAAAGAAGTTTGTTTACTGTCACGCTTACGTGGGTTTTCCGTAGACAGACCTCTGAATTGAACCCGTGGAAAGTTTAACTCAACATCCAGGATGTAGAAAGCGTTGTCTTCACGGGAGTGAGTTGGGAAACTGATGGATTGTTATTGATCCCAACTGCTTCACTGTGGTCGAGAATGGGTACAAAATATATTGGTCTGTCCTGATTCCTTTGGAAGGTCTTGCAGAGATATCTTACTAAAGTGGTTCCTAATGCGAATGCTTCATCAGTTATTTTTTCTTCGTGGAAGCGTTTTCACTAAAGTGGAGTCGACGTCGACTCGTGAATCTTTGACTGAGCCAACGATTCACTGGATGTTGACCCAGTGAAATCTGCTAAACTTTCAGTTAAAGCAATCCAGGGACAAATAATGGTGACAAGTGAATGACACTCATTAGATGCTATAGAACACAGCTTCTATAGTCCACTGTTCAGATTATCAGATAACTCAACTCTACCAACCCCAAGTTTGCCCAATCTACTTATAAAAATGTGAGATGAATTTGACGACAAGAGGCGCCTTGTCGCACACTGAAAGACCTGAAAGTCGATGCAGGCGCGACCGCACGTTCCAACACTATGTGGAGTAAAATTGCACAATCAAGACCACAAGATCACACACAACCCCCATCCCCTACATTGGGCTGACGTCTTTTGCTAACTAAGAATGCAAATAAAGTCAGAACCACGGAGAACGGACTGGTGTATTCAGAATAACAGTATAAGCTAGAGAATCTAGTGCCTTACTCATACATGGGTGTTGCATGTCCTCTTTTCTGGGCTTCAAAAAAGTGAATTACTAAGTGAAACTCACCTTTAATTTTAGTGCCTCGATTTCCAAGAGTAACACACATATAACAAGCAGTCCGTCAAGGCAACACAAAATCACAATAGTCAAATGAAATACTTTAGAACTGAATAAATGCGCCAATTTGATTTTGCAGCCTGCGCAAAAATCTTTTGAAATGGACTCCTCATACTGCACAAGCTGAAGTTTACACGCATTTGCTTCACTGTCATCCTCCTGTCCTTCTGTGGTCTCGTAGACTCTCACGGACATGTACGGGTCCTTGGCAAGTAAGTAGAGGAAAGTATGAGTTTGTTCAGCTAAATCTGTAAAGTGTAAGTTGATTAATTCAGGACTGAGAGGTACACAACATTGCCTATAACCATCGCACTGACATCCCCATACCAACCAATCGGTTTCTTGCCGATCACGTGACCAACGGCAGGAAAACGCCGTAAACTAAATGCGACTTGTCCACAGAAGCGAAAGAAGAGGATATAGTTCGGTGCGAAATTAGACCAATGGTAGCCGTAGTCGATTATCTCCAATATCGGCATGAATTATCTATGTCTGATTCAGTTGTTTCATGGGTGGATTCTGTAACACTAGCGCTGAAAAAGTAAAATATGGCCCTTGCAGCAATCAATCGGAAGGATGTACATGAACGCACTGGGTGCACAGGGTTCGTCCATTCTTAACTACTAAAATCAATGGGTGTTGGAATTAGGAAAAAACAAAGTGCATCCATTGCCATTGATGTTAATGTTTGATTTGAAAACACAAATCACGGAAAGTTACCTTGTCCGGAATGAAAAAATAACCCTGCGTTTCTTTACACACCTTAGTTTATTTCGGATAATCTAGCTTGATTAGAGTCCCATTGCTCAGACAAAAAAGTGTTGAGGCGGTATTTCTGGTAGAATGGACAAGTCAATGAGGGAAAAGTAAAAAGAGACCCTGAACGGGTGCTCCATGATTGACAATCTGAAGGTTTCATAAAGTGGCATGTGCTCGCTAGTCACGAATGATCACTTGTGAAAAGGTTGGAAAATTGTGACACAGAGAAAGACAGTAGTAATAAATAATTTATAGACGTGATACACTGCACACCAGGTTGCTGAAATTCTTCCACAGCCCACGACCGGTTTCGCCCTTCCTGGGACTCATCAGATAGACGCAATCACCGAGTTTCCGTCAACCTTATGTTCTACTTTGAGCCAAAGTGCACGAACTTAGCGAAATACACTCATGTGCAAGCTAATTTGGTTTTGCGAGACACACCGGGAACCTAGCTGAATCTCTCGTATGTGATGTTTCCAAGGTTGACAGAAACCCGAATCGGAGCCTACCTCATGAGCCCCAAAAAGTACAAACCGGTCGTGGGTTGTCGAGGAAGTTTCAGCAACCTAATGAGTAGTGTAATACGCCTATACATGTATCGCGATATCTCGAATATCGTACCAAATGAAACATGAGGCAGCCTGGTGCAGCACATTCAGTTGCTTGAGAATTTCGCAAACAAGAGGTTCAGCTGGGCTCCAGGTGGGTCTCTGGTGAAACCAAATTTGTCTGCAAATATTAAATCACATTTTTCTAGTCACCAGGGTACACATAGTTGTTATTCACATGTTTTTTCTCTTCGGGAGCGCTTTTTGACTAACTTATTGCATATCTTTTAATAAAGGACAAGCATTCTGAAGTTTAATTTACAAAATAAATCCAAAACACAAGTATGACTTCCTTTATGTCCATCCAGCTTTTATACAACTTCAATCATGAATCTTTAGGAAGGTAATGTGAAGATTTATTGATCCCCATTTCAGACATGGAAATCCGGCTTTTCTAAACTCCTGAGGCAGTCTTATTTTTTAATAAATGACAGAACACAAGTAGAACGCTTTCTTGGGTCGCAGGCAGTGAATACATTTAGGAAAATGCTCTTGATCAACCGATCTTCGTGTTTCTGATAGTCAGTCATGAAATTTATTCTCCATCTTGTGTACACTCTAACTTCAGTGTCTAAGGAATGCATGGACTGAGCACAACAACTGAACACACCCTGCAGCTGAGTATGATCAGCGTCACGTGATGTTGCTGTCAAAAGTAAAAGAGTGAACTGATTGACCTGGATAAATTCATCCAGTTAACTCCAACCGGAACGACACGCATGGTGGTATGCCTTACAAGGCGGGCTACATTCATCCCTTATGATCGATACGTTCACATCAAAACCGGGAATAGCGCTCGTCCTCGAATCTTTATCAAGGTTCTCGTACGGGTTGCTGATAACCACTAAAATATTTTGAAAAACAATGATACTTCATGGTTAATGGCACTCCACGGGCGTATCATATAATATGAAACAGAAAGAAATGGCTAACTCTGTAAAGAGTATGTTACTTGAAATTATATTAAAAATTTTCCGATATTTCCACAAAACGTACCTTATTGTTGGATATCAAGCCGTCTGAAACGTAAAAAAGCCTGTGCGTGAAAAAATTCATTAAATGACACTGAACTGAATAGTTCCTTCAAGGGACTTACGCTACTCACGAGTCATTATTGAGTCGGCTTTCAACTTCACAAAAATAAGAACAAAAGAAAAACAAACATACATCAAGAATGACAGTGCTCTGTCCTTCATGTGGTTGCTGACCTCGTGAATAGACACGAAACAAGCGGTTGTATTAATTAATAGTAACCCGATTTTGATGAACAGAAACCAGCTGGTTCTGTTCCTCTCCAATCAGGTTACTGATCGCTCAGAGCTGCTCAAAAGAAAACAGCCTCGGCTGTAGTTTTTTTTCAAACACGGATGCAAACATCCGGACGTTGTCTGGGAAAGAAAGATTAAAAATGTTAAAAATGCCGCGATTAGTATGCCATATTGTCAATTTATGCAGTTCGAGTGTTTCAATGACCCCTTTCCTCCGAATTCGCAACACAGGTCATCTGCAGGTTTCTTCAAAAACACGCAAATTTGTCCCAGATAATTTTACTAGTTGTAGTCCTCTCACGTTTCGCATTTATCCAAATTCTCGCCTAGCGAAAGGACGTGTACTTGTCCTTGTGTCTTCGGTGGCTCTTCGACTACCGTGTAAAAACATCAAGAAATACAGTACTTCCACCTTCATCATTTAGTCGACTTGAAGAAGATTCAAAGTTCATTTTGGTTTTCCATCGGGGTGCCCGGAATGCAGCTTGAATTCTGGTTTTGAACTGCGCAGTTGATGATATTGCAGAAAGCAAAGTGTGAACAGATAATTGAATGCTAAGTATATGACAGAGACTGGAAATTTCACCTAAAGTTTATGCGGCGTCAACTCACGGGTCGGTTCGTAGCTAATGAGATTGATTGATGAGAATGATTGATGGGAATATGTTTATTTGTTATCCAATCATATATTCTTCACCTGACTGTTATTTCATCTACTGCCTTCCATTGGCTGCCAAGAGGTATTTTGTTTTCGGTGCAGTGAGCTCAAAGTTTTCTGAAATCCCTTAGAGCGTAGTCGAGTACAGCAGATGTCTACACGGATTATAAGAAAAACATGGAATTTACTGAGAGGTCCAAGTAGGTTGGCCTTTCGTGGAAAAAATGCGAGCTTAAGAGCAGAGTTGTGTAATTCGACCATCGTGAATTACCTTGTGGTACGAAGCAAAACCAGACGGACTAACAAAACAGAAAAGAAACAAGGATCGACAAGTATCTATGGATGTAGATTAATGATTCAAGGGGTTACTTGACTAGCCATGTTCCACTCATCAAACTCGGATCGAAACCTATTCAGTTTTTGGCTTCCACATACAAAAATCTCAAAAACATTCGGATCGATAGACCGAGTACTATCGTCCATGTGTTCAACTTTTTCAGTTTTCATGCAGTTAAATTTTCACATGTTTCTCTAAGGCTATTAAAGTGTTGATAATCTCTATTTTTTCTCCTGGCGGTGTGGGTCAAGTGACCTTAAATTTTCTTACAGCTTCCAAAACGAAACGAAACGAAGTGAACTGGAAAACTACAAACTGTGTCAGGAAATGTAGCCAGCGTACGCTAAATTTGCTTTCCGGCAGGAGCGAGAATTCCCTATCAAATGGTTAATGAGGATTAATCGAAATTAGTGAAATTTTGTTCCCCATCCACGACCCATTACCACAAACGGTCTAAGGATGCTCTGAAAATAACTTTTGTTCAGAAAAACAACCGACAGAACGCGAGCTTAGAAAACTTGTTGACCAGTCGAATTTACCTAGTTATCAAATTATTAAAGGAAAAATCCATCCATGAAAGTTCAGTGAAATGGCTTTTGCCACTTCGACGCGTACAATTATGGAGTCAAAATTTTCATACGCCTATTGTACATGTTTATTTCACGCTGATACCAGTTTCAGCTGGTCTAAATACAGTGGCGTAGAGGTCAGAGGCCATGGACTGAATCAGTGCAATTAGGCATTATGTGGTTGGGGTGTTGGTTTGGCTCCATTCGTATGGGGACACGGCAAATTTAATAACTACGTTTTCATTTGGTCAGACCATATGGACTAAGCCAGGATATGGCTACAGATGAGTGACCTTGAATACGTTTGACCAAGGTAATCTACGATTTACGGTTTTTTGTGATACCTCAGTATCCACGACAAGGTGACACAAAAGCTCAACTGCGCTTGTGCGTGCGGATGTGAACATGTCGTTTGAAATACATAGGTTTATGGAATTTATTTTCAAACGATGCTGTCATCTAATATTTCCACAGGTATGACAGGTAGCTGTGTGTTTGTGCCCCATAGATTACTTGGAACGAACCAGGAAGAATCAACTATTCCATGTCAGCGTTCTTAGGAATTCTAGACAGCTGTATTTTGAACGCTGCTCCTAACGGTGCTATTAGAAAAATAAAATCTAGTCAGTATTTGGAGGCACCTAAAAGCGTTCAAAATATATGTTTTGAGCTTCTTCGAACTGCTTTTTTTGTTACTGTAAAATTAATTGGAGTTGCTCTGCCGAAATTGACATCGTGGGTTCGGGTTGTCGACAGTTGTTGTAACTTGGGGGATGATCATTCAACTCTATATCGGTCGCTTGAAGTTTGTTGACGTAGCTTTAAAGTCGAGGGTTCACTGGCCTCAGTGGCTTGCGGATCGTGTCGGCTCAGCGTCGCGGTTGTAATCCGTGCTCAGGCTGGGTCTCCGACGAATCGGCTGATTGATTTTCTGGAATGATGCCGAGATCAAAGGCTTCCACATGCATTTCTAGACTCAACTCACTCGGTCATCTGGGCAGGATCTGCGTATCTGTCGGCCGGATTCGGTTCGTGTGGCCTATCCACTTGGCTGGGCCAAAATGTATCTCGTAGAAAGCTTTGCCGCGCCGGCGACGGATGAGTCTTGGGTGTCTGCTGCTGTAGTCACGAACCAACACTCTCTGGCCTTCTCTGAATGAGCGCGCAGTTTTTCCATGATGCCGGTCGAACTGTTCGTCCATTCTTGTGTTGCGGTGACTAGCCTACATTTTGTGACCGGATAGTGTTATGCGGCGTTCGAAGCCTCCTTCGGAGCAGTGCCCCTGCTAAAGACAATCCATCAGGTGAGTTGAGGTTTCGTGTCGCTCGACATGCCAGCAGGAGACTTTGTAAAATCCCTTCCATTGGTCCTTCCTCTCTGGACTTCTGAAGTGCCCGCCTCAGAGTGTCAGCGAAGCGTTCCGCTTGGCCGTTCGACTGTGGGTGAAACGGCGGCGAGCGGATATGTGTTATGCCATACTCCCGACAAAAGCTTGCGAACGCCGACGACGTGAACTGAACGCCGTTGTCCGATACGATAGTTTCTGGTGTTCCAAAGCAACTGAACAAGTTCAAGGACTGTAGTGGCAGTTGTGAGACCGTTCAATGGGAAAATTTCCGGCCGTTTACTGCAAGCACTCCCCTACCCCGGTGTGAGATTTGGGGGGGGGGGGGTTCGTGCTGTAATCGATGGTGATTTACACTAAAAAGCTATGAAGCAATATATACAACTTTTCGTCCTCATCGGCAGTGTGCTTCTTACGAAATTCCATAAACCTGCAATTTCCCGCTTAGTAGTCCGAACATTTGACCGTTCGGCCGCCATTGACTAATCAGCAGTGTGATAAGGCCTACTTAGACGAGGTATGGCGCCGACCACCTAATAGGTGTGCTGAAATTTCCCAACAGGGAAATTTAGTTCCATCTATAAGAAGAAGAGGATAACCCACAGTAAGCTGGTGAATACCGTCATTTCTTGCATGAAAACTGGGAGGTAAAAACCCACGGCTGTTGTCCTTCTTACCATCGTTTTTCCCCATTTCTGAAATTTAGATGAACAAGCTTTCCCACTTATAATTACCGTTTGAATGAACTAAAACATGTTGGGTTATTTCGAATGCGCTACTTTAAAACTGATTACGTCAAAATAATCAGAATAGTCGAAAATTGTCATTATGTGGACAAAATGTTGGGTTCTCCAACAAGACTTCAAATAAACGTGGGGGTTACAATAATCTCACATTTACGCATGCTGGTTGGAAATTTGAAGTTTTTTCTTCATAAGGGACACTCAATAGATTCAGATGATAGAAAATATGGAAGTGAGACAAACGGGTCTTTGTTATTACAATCTCCTCACTCCTCTACACGGAAACTATCATCAGAGGCTAACTGAGTGTCCTTGCACTTTGCAAGCAAGAGCAGCCGTACATGCACAGCAACACAGCTTGGTTTTGTAATGACAGCATCACATGTGAAATTACCGGCCTATGCCTCTGGCTTTTTACTAGAGAATTCGTAGTGTTGACTGTGGTTTAAACTTTTCCGGTATTGTTCTTTGAGCACTCTTTTATTATTAAGTCAAGTTTTTAATTGGATTGTAGTGAAACCGAACATTAAATCTTCACAGTAGGACAGCGAAGCGATTCCCTTCAGCACTGCAGTCTGATTGATCCAGGCGCCGTTGATGACAGACTGATTTTTAGGCACTTACTCAGGATCCATTTTTTCTCTGTTCGGCACATTGTTACTGACCGTGCGTGTAAGCATTTTGTTCTTGGTAACAAAATACAATTGTGCGAAATGAGTACAGCCAGGATATAGTAACTACAAAATTAAACGTGTGCTTTCAAGTAATTAACGTTCAAATCCCTTGCCACAGATGATTGCCAAATTTCGAGGGAGTAATCAAAGTGGAGCTCAACAAAGGTATTAAGGGCTTAAGAGAGAACCAAGCAGCTGATGACTAATTTGTGTGTGTTAGTTCATCAAAACCTAGTCACTCGACAGTGGCATTTGAAAATTCAGTTTTTGGATTCCAATTTTTGTGGGTAATTACTTACAATGTAGGCTGTCAGATGGTCTGGGGAAAACAATGAACCTCGCTGGAAAAAAAACAGAGCACTGTGGCGATGAGAATGTTTGACTGAACAGAGTATTGCTATATTGGAAGACCATCGAATAAAGCTACTTGAGTGTGCTTGTAAACATAAATAACCCAAAGGTTTGGAAGGCAACCGGTCCAATGCCGATATTCCTCTTCCTCAGCGTTGTTTCCATATTCCGTCAAACTTTGGAACGCTTGATGCCTCAAATGAAAAGTATTGCTATATTGGAAGACCATCGAATAAAGCTACTTGAGTGTGCTTGTAAACATAAATAACCCAAAGGTTTGGAAGGCAACCGGTCCAATGCCGATATTCCTCTTCCTCAGCGTTGTTTCCATATTCCGTCAAACTTTGGAACGCTTGATGCCTTCAAATGAAAACTCCGTCATCAAAAAAAAATGTTCTTTCAAAGTTTAGGCAACTACAGCTTGATGACCAGCTTGGCAAAACTACAAATTTCTTTGCTTTACCAATAAAACTAATCAACACATGGTCGTATGATAGGATGAAAGTCCAGACCATGCTGTGTCTCTGTCAGCGGCGATGGAGAAACTGTTCTTCTAATTCCTATATACAGTGGTTTTGTGTTCAGAATTCGTCACAATTCCTGATTTGTATGTGATTGTCACACGCACATCTGAAGCATGAGTCGCAGCTTGGGTTGAGACATGTGACTAAAGAAGATGTTGTCAAACGAAGCCGGAATCACAACAATGATGCGACAACGCCAGTTCAGTTGATCAAGTCACTTGAAGCCCTCAGTTCGCGTTGGCAAACCTGGTCAGATTTTGTGAAAAATTGAACAACGTCGAACAACTAATGGTAACCTAGTGGAGTATGTGTTGCGTACAGAGAAACAAATATCCCAGACGTACTCAAGGATGACCCAAGTTTTCTGTGTTAGAAATTATCATGCTACATTTATTTTTCTGGAATTTTGAGGAAACTTGGAAATTCCGATGGTGCTTTCGTTCTGCAAGGTTGAAAGTGGTGCTGTATCTTGTCCGAGTGCGAGTTAATCATGGATCATGGCTGGGCTAGAAGATACCTGGGGTTTCGTGAGATCCGGACTGCTGAAGCTTCCAAGCAAGCGTAAAATAGTTGTACAGTGTTCCTCAGGTTTTTAGCATAGGTTTGCTCCACTTACAGGACGAAATCTCCATTAAAATTCTCAGATCCCTTCACGCTATTAACAGTTGGTTCTGTAGTTATAAGTCCTTCGCCATTTTGCAGAGCTCTTTTAAAAGGAAGTCAAACACTTTGAAAACTTACCTGGTGCGTATAGTTTGCCAAACTTCCGCAGGCAAGTCGCCGGACTTGAATGGCACAGCTTCGGCCATGTAGGGTACCCTAAGCCAGGTGCAGTTTGACGCCCACCCCAATAAACCAATAAATTTTACTGCCTTCCAGAGTAGTTCGGGATAGAGTCCTAATTAACAAAATCTGTGGCCCGGTAAGTTGCACTTTTCTCCAGTTTGACTCGCAGTTTCTAACATTGAAAATATTTCCTTCTTTTGGAGGAATACTAGTATATAAGTCCTTCGCCATTTTGCAGAGCTCTTTTAAAAGGAAGTCAAACACTTTGAAAACTTACCTGGTGCGTATAGTTTGCCAAACTTCCGCAGGCAAGTCGCCGGACTTGAATGGCACAGCTTCGGCCATGTAGGGTACCCTAAGCCAGGTGCAGTTTGACGCCCACCCCAATAAACCAATAAATTTTACTGCCTTCCAGAGTAGTTCGGGATAGAGTCCTAATTAACAAAATCTGTGGCCCGGTAAGTTGCACTTTTCTCCAGTTTGACTCGCAGTTTCTAACATTGAAAGTATTTCCTTCTTTTGGAGGAATACTAGTAATAAAGTGGCTGAAAACTGCCAATATTATCAAGTCTCTCTGCACCTAAATGTATTTCGAGAACTAACTTGTTATTTTTATGTATAAAATATTAGTCACCTGGATTCTTTTTACTGAGAAGGGTGATTGTCTTTTAGAAAAAACACCGAAGTTTCATCCATGGAATTGCGCGAACCGCAGTGTCTGAGGCATGCAAATGATTTTGACCGAGACTTTGCGGTGTTTGAGGGGACACATGGGCAGTAAAAACTCTGGCGCTTCGCACCCTAAACTAACAGCTCACTGCACAAAGGCTCTCTTTATATACTCTCTTTAGATAAATATATATATATATATTGCCTTACAAACTAGACATTTTCAACTCCTATCGCCATGTTTTCGGATATAACCTTCTAAACTACTTACATTCCTGCAATGTAGTGAATAAAATGTCTCTACGCACTTTTATCGCGAGTGATCGGCAACGAAACGAAGAATGCTTTGTGTTCAGCACAGTTTCAACAAGTGTTGTCCGTTTTGTTCTACATTCTGAACTTATTATCTGGGGGAAAATAATGTTAACCAACTAACTAATAACTAACTAAATAACAAACAAATAAACTAACTAACTAACTAACTAACTAACTAACTAACTAACTAACTAACTAACTAACTAACTAACTAACTAACTAACTAACTAACTAACTAACTAACTAACTAACTAACTAACTAACTAACTAACTAACTAACTAACTAACTAACTAACTAACTAACTAACTAACTAACTAACTAACTAACTAACTAACTAACTAACTAACTAACTAACTAACTAACTAACTAACTAACTAACTAACTAACTAACTAACTAACTAACTAACTAACTAACTAACTAGATGACTAACTAGCTAACTGACTAACTAACTAACTAAATAACTGAATAAATAAATAACTAAATAACTAGATAATTCACTCACTCACTTAAGATGGTTTAGCTGAAACTGCGTGAATTCACTACAAAACAAATTTGACTATTTCCTTAAACAAGGTCTTCCAAGTACTAATGAGTATTTCACCATGTATTTTCACTAAGTTCTACCGGAATGGAAAACCATAACTATTGTTCCTTCTTCATCTGCCACAGTTTGCATTTTGGTAGGTCAGAAATCTAGGTTTTGTCGCAAGTATACGGATGAAGTCAGCCCTTATTTGTAAGCGCCACGCCCTAACTGTCTTGACATAATCACGTGATGAGGCCTAGATCAATACGTGCTGCACCAATATATTTGCAGAATGTGCCAGCTATTTCCTTACTTCTCTGGCTGTGTTTCATGCTGAAATAACTCTCATTCTGAACAAGCCCAGTCCCATAAGGCTCGCTTCACTTCAAGGAAAACTTCAGTTTCATATTGTAGAACTATGGGTTGTATTAGATTTCTAACAGTAATATTAGTAGCTTCTTACATGCCTCATTGAACACTTTGATGTCTGATCCGATGGCTGGTCCACTTTCTGATGGGCTCTACGAGAGATGGATTCGGTTGGTATGTGTTTGAATTTACCATTTGTTTTAAACCACAGTCTTGGCAGAAACAACTTGGTGCTGGTGATTGAATCATCGAGTTCAGATTTGCCTGTTGGTCGGCTGGATTTTCAATTCTATGTTGCCGCCTTGTGTATATAACTATTAAATGTGTGACCACAAGTAAAATTCGTAAGTAATGGTAACTAGGCTCTCGAAACAACGCGCGTGCGAACAAAAGACAACGGGTGTTTGTTACTTGGACGAACTGTCTGCTAACATTTGTAGCCACCATCATTTTCGTCGTAGGATAAATGTACTAGATTAACAAGCTAGGTCGAAGCTATCTATCAATCTATCCCTCTACGCTGGTTAATCTCAAAAAGACAGAGGCCCTTGTGCGACCAAGATTTTCAGGCTCCTACTACACCTCCAACTCTAAGAGGAGTAATCTCATTTTGGGGGTGCCGAGCGTCGAAATAATTACCGTAAACCTCAATCGCTGCTGACCATTATTGAGACCTACACATGAATGGCCATGTTAAGCCTGTTTTTTCGAGATATTGCATGGGGTGTCAGGTCTCGGGAGCACAACTATTTCCTGGCTTGCTGCATCAGCTCCAAAACGAGTGTTTTCAACATCGCCATATGTCCTTAACCGAGATCCCTTACTCACTCCCCACAACGTACCAACTTCACACTACCTGTCCGTTCAGGTGAGTTCAGCGGAAACTAGTGCAGATTTCATGGACAAACCAAGTTCACACTGATGTCTTCCTAAAAATCGCTTGACGAAGATGCCGCACACAGGTAGCTAGACTGTATCACGGAGAATGCAGACGCTTGCGTGTTCGTGACCGGTTTCAACGCTTGCCTCCAAACTGCAAAACGTAACTTGCAAGTGGTTGATCCCCTCATTCGGGTATACAGGTATCTAATGAATGTTTGATACGGGCGACATCTGACCCCTGAAACTACATCTGAATAAAACATGGAACTGGTGAATGAACTGCAGTCGCCGTGAAATACTAATGAGACATTACAGGATTTGTTTCACGGGGTGTACGGCACCTTCGTTACAGTTGAGATGGTCTTCACGGAAGTTTTTCTCCCCCTTGGTCAGTTTAAAAAGATATCAGGGAATTGATGTGCTGTCGTTATGATAGATTGCTACGCATGTGATCCGGAATAACTATGAATATGCGCTCATGGCTGTCAAACCATACCGTGCCTCAAAAGTACCGGTTTGTCAAGTGTGTCATAATTTGTAATCAGATAGTTTTCTATGGGAATTTCCCTCATGCACTTTACTTCGCCAGAAATATCGGTCACCTCAGTGCACCAGTACCATGCCGAACCGTGCACCATGGTGCGTACTGGAATCAGGCCTACAAAAATGCCGCTCACCTTGTTGGGAGAACAAAAATTTAGAAAACAAAATTGTTGGAAGATAAACCCATACCAGAAGTGACCACTTCACAAGGAGACCACTTTTGCGCATCCTTTTCATATGGTCCCTCCACTTTGGAACAGCCGTTTGCTTATATCACTACTAATAACATCGACAGTGATTTTGATTCCTTCATCACTGGACTGCTGTGTGAATCCGGTCTAATTTACTGTACTATATCCCAGCCGGGATAGGTGTCCAGAACACGTTTTGTAGACCAAGATATGTATGCATATTACTAATTCCTAACGATTTCATCACGATATTTATGGTATTAAAGTAATTTACTCATTAGAGTTCACAAGGCGATGAAGCGACTGGGGGAATGTCAGTGATCCAAAAAAATTATTAAACAGATTACAGTAATATGGTACAAACCTGCAGTTTATAGATGACTTAGGAATTCAAAAGTCAAACTCCAAACATCTTTCGTAATTTTGTTTTACTCTTTAGGGATTGATCAAAATAAAACTACAGTAGAAACTTCAGTGTAACACAAAAGTGATTTATCACCTACGATAGGCCTGGTCAGGTTTTGAAAGAAGGATATCACATTTGTAGAATCACCAGAAGACTGAAGCCAAGAAATAACTCAGTAACCAGGCTATTGGTCAGGCCTTTCTGGCAAACTTTGGAAGTAGAAAATTACCAGTGTATTCAATAAATTCCTTGATCATGTTTCGGTTGAATCCGGGGTTGTAGTGCCTCCTTCTTCGATGGTCGCGGCTTCTGAACCAACTCTGAAAAGTGCTTTGGAACTGTGAAGTTTCGGAAGATGAAAACCATGTTTGTGCGTACGTGGACCTGAATCGTCTTGTAGTTCTCTGGGTAGAGGTACGTGTAGATGTCGTAGTCTAGTTTCAAGTTGAAAGACGCGGCGTTCAAGACAAGTACGCTTCTCACGCATTTCCGTTAATTTTCTTTCCATTCCAGCGTGGATGCTGACCACAGTGGCTAGTTAGAACGATTCAACAGAGAAAACCATTAGTGATGAAATCAAAAATTGGCTAGTGATAAAAACGAACCAGCAACTGAAGCAACGGGCGCTTTTCGGTGCCTGGGTCCTCTATATACCATTTAGCTCACCTCATAGAGCAACACTTGGCAAACAGAACAAATTATACCTCAATCAGTGCAGAACAGTGCTCCAGAAGTACCGGGTCTTCCACATCTGACCAGAGAGTAACTCAGGCTAGCTCAGCAAAGAATTACGGTTTTCCTTCGTTTATCTGCCAGCTGTAGCCTGCATCTGAAGCAGTCACTTGAATAAAAGCAGGTATTCATTCAGCTCACAAAACGAACACCGAAGTGCAGTGGCCCCATCTGCTTTAGGCTTGTTCACCAAGGAGGGAAAATGGAAGAACTGCGTTGAAAGCGTTGACCCAATCTGCACTTTGATGACAAGTGGTTCTGTTTGTCCAGTATGACAGAAAGTGAGGACTACGCAGTGAAGTCGATGGATTTGATGCACGACCTCCACTGGTTGAGGGACAGTTATATCTGTCAGAGTCACTAACCATTGGTTAGCCTCTTCCCGCAGATAATTTCCACGGAGATGGCACTTACCGACGCAAGTGGACTGACAGGTGCAGACTTTTATGCTCCGTTGCCAAGTCTCTGGGTTGTGTCCTTCTGACATGAGACTGAAAAGGCAGCGCTCTATGAGGCAAATGATCCTCTGGTATATTAAATACATAACCTAACCAGCGTAACCTGTTGAATGTGACCGGCTGGTTAATCGATGGAGAGTGAACTTCCCCATACCTCAACTTCCCACAAGACCCCTGCAATTCCTCGGAGGTAACGATGGTCAAACACAGAGTGCCCTCTAAGGTATTCCACAAGCAGGCGCCACGTCTCTGATTGAATCGTCATAGTGTAACTCCACCCATGACAGTCCCACTGATATTGGATCACAACCACAAATGTAGGTTAGCAAACGCAACCTTAACTTTCCAAAAACGGGAAGCGACCTCGTCTTCCAACAGTGCGCAGGTATCTATGCAGATTTTTAGGCAAACGAATTTATCTATCAAACAGACTGGTTCGTCTGTAAGCATGATGCTCGGGGTTGATCCCATCCAATCTTGAAAGGCATTCCACTAGAAGGAATGAGGATTCCCTCCACCTAAGTTTCACAATGCAACTGTTTGATTCACGTCAGCCTCACTACTTTCAGCCTCTCCAATAAAGATTGCGTTCCTCAAAGGATCAAGTGCTTCCTAAGGTCTACGGTCCACTAGAAACAACTCATCCTTTTTCACAACGGCTAATTGGACATTAGTGCCATATATCTCAACGTTCACCAAAAGATTTCATGTGGAGATTTGAGATGCTGTGAATCTTAGGTAACCCTTTCATGTAAGATCGAATGCAATTTCATCACACTGACACACTGTAACCTCTGATTTTCGATTTCAGAGAGCCATCCGGGTAGGCACAACATATACTTCACTATCCTTCCCTCCTTCATGTCAAGTAAGTGCACATTTCCACGTTCAGTCACGTGATTTTTGCATCAGAAAGTATAACGGAGCTTGGTTCTCCAAAAATCGATAAAAATACAACCAACTAGTTCTGCTGCCATTCTGAACCGATCTACATGTAGCCACCGCGCAGAACTGGACTGTGCAGCCAGCCAGATTAGCCTGGGGTGATACATTAAGTCCGTAACAAGACTGAGTTGTCTTTGACACGACCTACGTAGTACATATGGAGAAAAAACCGGGTGCAATGGGTTGTCAGCAATTGACACCAAATAATTAGTATAGGGAGACTTTTGTAACCCAAAAATGCAAGATACATAATACGCCAGGAGCTGCGCAGGTTCCGGTGGATAAGGGATCCAGGGTGGGGACCCTGGATGAGTAGCCAGGTTCAAAGTGAAAGGCACAGTGTGAGGCTTTAACTTGGCAATCATCACAAAGTAGCAGTCATAAACAGAAGAAGCATAATAGTCGCAAAAATATCCATATAAATTCAGTCGCTATTTATGAGTAACAGAGGTTCAAAAAGGTTACCTGTTGCCTAACCGTATAACGGACAACGCGTAATGCAGCAAAAGAGTGCCGAATGTTCAACAAGGGTTTCGACGAACGAATGTCGATCCACTATTCCTGTATGGTTATATACTCATCTGTTTTCAAACGTTTCAACCGAAAAAGGGTTAGGCGATAAGACGCCTAACTTACGAGAATCCAGGAACATTTATCCATTCAATGAAAAGCCCGTAGCTATTGCTTTCGCCGATCATCCGAACATTCCAGGCCATCAGATCGGTCCGTCTGAGTCCAGACGGACCAGAAACCGAGTAGTCGGTTGAAACCTGTCCGGCAACAAATGCTTAATCGGTCACTACTTGGTAACTTCTCAGTTTGCCAGAGGAGCTGTGTAAAATCTCTCAGATTGCCTATGCCCATCAAAATTCTCCACAGTTTTGCAGATGAAATCAATGACTTGCCCTCATCTAAACAATGTAGTTAATGAACTACATATTTTCCGTCTAAGTGGAACGAAAGCACTAGCTAACACTATGCACCTACGCTTTTATTGCACTGTTTCGTCATGTTGACGACAGCCATGTTTAGCGTACCATCATAAATAATCATGGCTGAACAATAGGGGCTCCTATGCCTTCTGTATCAGCAGCACGTTTAAGGGATACCCAATCCTAAGAAAGGCTTCTCTCTAACAGAGTTCTTCATCAGTCGCCACCTAGATTGCTTTAGCCACTGGAAAGTACTACGTCATGGGAAAGATCAGGTGGAATTTCCCCAGTCGTGACCTTTCTATATGGGCCCCGGAATTAAGTGCGTTCCTATGGTCTCCAGGTTACGATCGGGCTTTTCCCAAAACAAAATTTTGAGTTTATCTGCTTAGTGTATAGTGTCCCTTTGGGAGTTCTTGATTCTCACATCACTTTCGTCTATTTGCACAAAGTTTCCTACAGTAAATTTTCATGCACATTCAAACTGCTGTCACTGCATAGGATATTGTGTTTCAACATTGACTTGGGATGCAAGAATACACCATCGAATCTACACTGATTCTTCACAGGAAATAAAATGTTCAGGCCTCATGCCACTGTAAGATAGTCTAGTTTTTGAACACACGGTTACTCCTGATGTTCTGTTTGTGAAAAGGAAATTCAATAGTATTCATTCTTGAATGTTTGATTCCTCCTATCGGCATGGTAGACAATGAACTCTAACAGTGACCGCAGTCTCTGACTTCTTGCCGTCTGGGAGCCTCTAGCAGCAGCTCATCCCCATGTGGACGCCCGCGCAGTGGCTACTGCCATCCGAACTTATCGGAAGACATGCATCACAACAGTAGCAGTAAATGACGATCTTGGGACACTTAACACAAAAAGATTGAATTAAGGCGCCTAGGGGGTATGCAAGTCAGGTCAATGGTCACTAGTGATTGGCCTCCGCACCAAAAGACAACCCCTTCATTCAGATGGAAGAATTACCTCGAATTACCAGATGACGACGAGGGCAGTCATTTAGATCGAGCAAGTGTGCCGGAAACGGGCTGACTGATTTGATGACAACAGACAGTACTTACTGATTTCTTAGGCATCCAGACAACAACACCAGGATACAGCGAATTAATGATGCTGGACCGTACCAAAAGGGGTAAATAGAGCAGGCTAAAAATTTGCTGTTAGACTGTAGTACAAGGGATTTCAAACCCTTTTGGAAGCCATCCGTGGATGAGGCATCAAACCGTTGCAAGCTCTCCCGGATGCTGACGGTAGTGCCGTGGATGGCAGCTTCAAGAAACGTCCTGTGATCATCGCTAGCAGCTAAGAGACCTCCCAGTTCACCTCAAGAAAAATTCAACTCTATCACACTAGAAGATTTACGAGCAATTCTTCACAGATACGGCTGTCCATCAACCTGATGGAGTGACAGTGGCAGCTCAAGCGAATGAATTAAATTCAAGTTGTCTCGATATCCTCACCGGTCTAAGCGCCCTTGTCCTCTTTTTCAGAGATAACGGCCATTATCTGATGTCTAGTCCACCGGATAAAGGTCTCCGTCCTCATGTTTACGGACCACTGTGTATTGTTTGCACACACACACACACACACGATGAAGTGTAGCGCTGAAGTGAGATACAAGTGGCTGCTGCTACGTGGTTGGGTTTGCAGATGAACTCGAACCCTGAACCAACTGAATTAGCCACCAATCTCGAGCGCACGATGAGCGGACGAGAAGTTGTGAACAACCGTGTGAAGCATATTTTCTGCTTGTTTGACATTTGACCCCTAGCCTTTATCTGACGTCCCTGGTCACTGTAGCGGTTTTCAACAAACTCAAAAAATGGTGTGCGGCGACTGTAGACCGCGAATAGAAACCAGGTTGCGTGTCCACTACACGTTGGTCTTATTCGCCTCGTGCATGAAATTTGAACCTTGACCATGCAGCGATACAAACCCAAGTGCTTGAGCTGTCTTGAAATATGCTGTCTGAGGCAGGTACTCTGTGTTCAGTTTGCTGAACAAAGACACGTGTTTTGACTGCATGAAGGCTTTAATTGCTTTTAAGATTTGTTGAGATATGTTTCTTGAAAAAAGGATTCCGAAGAGACTTCTCAAAGGTAAATTGAACAGAAATAATCAGGACCTCAGCATACTGACCCCTCGATTTCGGGATACTTTCGTCAAAAGTCTAAAACCAGTTGGCACGTCGAAAGTGTACAGCGAAAGCACAGAATAAGACAGCATGCAGGGAAAGAACACGAACTGGGGTCTATCAATTTAATGATTTCCAGTCGCTATGAAGCGTTCAAGACGTAATGTTATTACTGAAGTTGTTGTACGTGGATCCCGCACAATTTGGATCTGTAACGACTGCGGCCGTATATGTGCTGTTCACATTGGACTGGTTAGCCACAAGCAGACAGTTGGTCATCCGTCAGCGAAACATTTATATGATCCTCATTCGCTTTCCAAAGGTAGTAGATGACTAAGCCTGCGATGGCTGTAGAAGTGCCTTTTAATGCTGTGAACGGAATTAGATCAGACACTGGGTAACCATATATTACCATGCTTACGCATTCTGGTTTCGGCTTATCGATGGTGCATCCCCCATGCTATCCTGAGCGAACATCATTGTGTTCAACTTCTAGACCGTTCCCGTCTGTGTCCGCAAAACCTTGTAGTATTGAGGTATTGCTGAGGAGGCCAAGCTGTCTTACTTCTAGCATTAGCTGATCAAATATGTGTCTGGAGTGCGTCTCATGAGTGGGCCGCCAAACGATCTTTTGTATACTGATTATCGGCACCTTAGCCGTCTCCACTGCCCTAACTCAAAGGGGGTGTAAGTGGTTCCCCAGCGATAGACTGCGGTTATGGTAGCCAATCTGTCCGTTTTTTTCACCGTTGTGTCCAATATAGTTTGTACACATTATGACATATTGTACTGTACTGCTTTGAGTTGTGATTTAATGTGCCCTCCTATATTCTGTTTATGTATCTCGTGTATCCATCTGCAAACGATCCACATCAATACTCTAGACATTTCGAGGTATTAGGCCTAAAGTGATGATGGTGACTCTGGCGATCCTTGTATAGACCAAGTTGAATAATGGCTTGCACTGTCACACTGCGCCTCATGAGTTTCATGGCTACTCTCATGCACTGTGATATTCATCTGTTCATTTATACTCACTTGAATGGATAGTTCGGGATCATCAGTTAGACATTCTGGTGGCTTTAAAACCGCCTCATCTATTCCCCAGTTCAGATTTTGGTGGTAGTACTGATGTCTCAGCCATTCAACGTCCAAAGTATAGACCTTCCTTCTAACTTTGGTAGGTCAACCGTTAGCGATAGCCGATCCTGTGCAATGCGGTAATCCGGATTCAACAGTTTGTCTCACAATAACGGAAAGATTGGAAAATTGCAAATTTTTCAGCAAAAAGAACCTCTCCAAGCACAATACGGTCTATTCGATGCGGACAACTCAATAGACACAGTTAATCAGCAGAAAAAACGTATGAGCAGCAGTAATTAGGCAGTTTCTTCAGTACAATAAAATGCGCGTTGATTTTTATTGAACGATTCAAAATTTAATCTCATCGAAATTCTTACCACCAACTTAACTTGTTGGACTCTGCCTAGGACAAACATGGTATCCGTTTCTCAAGGCTAATTAATAATTGAACGCCAGGGTTTTACCGTTATTAGAAGCTCCATACCGTTGACAGACCGCGGTGCATTAGCCGGGCTCCTGTCCATAAGGGACCATGTGTTGAAAATCTCCTAAGTGTTATTTTGGGTAGCCCTTTTACATCCGTCCGGAATTGAGCACTTATTCAAGACACATACTTGGAGAACTCCATCACTGTTTACTTTCAGTAAATGCCATCGAGTACTTTTCATCATACCCAGAGTTGACACAAATCATAAGTAGGCCGACTTCCGTGAGACACAGACATGAAACAACCGGATTAGTTAGTCACAGTTGAACTTTTTTTCCTCCATCATCCTACTTTCCATATGACCTGCCAGTCTTTAGAGTATGTCCTCGAGTTTCATAATGATTTATCCCAAGGATTCTTCTGCTCTTCGACCACATAAAGAGTCGAAATCACAGATTACTTTAATGACGATACCATACCGTCCCACTCTCTCGTTTGCACTCAATGAAATGCCTGGGGCTTTCCTCCCACCACTCACTAAGTGCGGAAGCAAAGCGAATTCCGAAGTTCTTGTAGGTTTCTGGGAATAATAACATCGAATGCAGTGCCACTGAGCGAGAAATCGACCTAATAATATTGATATCTTTCTGGCAGAAATTGCCATTTTTGTACAAGAAACCGCTGGAGCCATTCAGTTACACGCAGTGGGATCGAAGAACACAGCCAGTCAAGGGAAAATGGTTAATCAGAATAGCAACCTGATGAGTCAAGAAAAAATGACATTCTTATTTCGTTTAGAGTCGTGAAACAAACGTGAATATGCCAAATCAAACAGTCGTCTTAAAAGGCAGAATTATTTCCTGTCATTTTTTGCTTCGCATGCCCATGACTTTCCCAAGCATTATTCTTTCCACTAGTTCGAGCATGATGGCGATGATGGTGCGATTGTGGTCAATGCATTTCCAAAGCTTAGACGAATTCATAAGTGGATTGAGTGAGCCTGCTAGGTGGTCTTGAGAAAGCTGCCTTTGTGGTATAGATCCCTGGTGCCAAGTTGTCTCATCACTTACTCAAAAATCGGTTACTGATAGCTCGTCATTATTCTTGATTGATAGCACCCATCTTTTATTAAGGATGACGTGAAATACCATCCGTTAATAACTCCAGCTTGTGGCCTCATGTTGACGCTGTTTTTACCACAGTTATTTACCTTAAATCTCGTTTGACACTTTGTTAGTGCATTTGTTTTCCGCCTTGCACTTTCCGTTTCTCTGCCGTATTTATCGACCCTCTACAGGAAGGTCACCTACGCGTAGTTAAATTACCTAAATCATCCCCAAGTACGACAGAACAAATCGGCGCTTGTAGAGCTTTGCTCACAAAGCGTTATTGGATGGCCAGTGCGTGTCTTTTGCATTAACCCATTTCGATGGCTCACACGTGATCCAAGTAAGACAAATATATCCGCAAAAACTACTGACTACCGTGAGGATGGGTGCTTTCGAAAATGTAGCTCGTTTCATGACTCGCTGTTACCTTATTTGAGCTGCAATTCATCTGCTTTACCGAAGGTGTACCTAATTTTGTATAAAGGTACCAGTCGCTAAAGCCGAAAATTCAACTCCCGGGGCGCTACTTGACTTAATATAAAGACATTTTTTAATCATGCCAGGACCCTTGCTTTTAAATGTTTAGATATTTTGTACTTTTAAAGCTGGTGAACTTCCATGATGTATAAACCCTCCGGATGTATTGTTGTGTTTCTGCAAATGGCTGGGCTACGCACCGTCACTAGGTGTCCTCAGAATCTCAATTTGTTCACCAACCTGACAAATAACTACCGTTCGAGCAAACCCACAGACCAAGTTTCAATCGCCCTGCAGATAAGATCCAATGGAACCCACGAGGGTCCACCGACTGCCTATTACATCACCGAGTATGAAGCCCATGAGATGTTTCCCTCGTTGGTACGGCTATCTCTGAAGCGCCGGATATTTATGGTACTAATAACGTGTGGAGTGACACTGACTAGATGTGTGTCTTCGTCCATCGAAGAACTTATCCAAAAAGATGAAGTGGTTCTTCTCTGCCTGACGATGTTAGTCCTTGCAAAATCCTAATATCGACCCCGCAAACCAGAGCGAACCTCCACTTTTGTCATTTATTTCCGCCTACTTACAAGTAGACTGATTCCTTCTCAAGCGTTCTCGATCTTGCTCACATTCACTGCACGCTGCACTCCGTGTTTCCATATTTTCTGACGTGATTAGGAGAGAGCTTTCCGTCCGATCCGTAGCCCCTTTGTGTACATCGGATAAACCAAACCACTGCAGTGGACCCGAAGTTAGCAATTTCTGACCGCAAGATACATTTTCGGTTAATTTGGTAACTGCCCAGCAGAAAAAAGCGGATTCGTAGGGTAAAAATTCATGTTATTTCTTGTCTGAGGTGGACCTTCTTTGCAATAGACTGGGTGATTTATTTCGGTCTGCTAGCTGTTATCAGTGAAGAAAGATAGTGATTTCCCAGGAGTTGAATTTTACTGCCGTTTTTATTAAAAAACAGGCTTTGTTAGTGTGATTAACCTTCCATTACCATAGAATGTTCAAATAAAATTAAATAAATAAATAAATGAAATAAATATTAAATAGACAAGTAAAAGAAATTATAATAAATGTATACATATAATAAATAAACTTATATGGAACTGGACACTAGGCACTTTGTGTTCAGCAAATTTTTTCACCCACGTGTAACTGGATGTGAACGTTTAGAGACGAATCGGTTGTGATCATATACTTCAGTTTCCTTCTGAACACCCGACAGTATGTGTATTCCAACGGTGCTGTGTTCAAATTTTTCTGTAATGGCATATTTGTTGCAAGCATTACTAATTTGAGGGCAAAATGTTGTTGCCCATGCAGAAGTTTTTTTCGCCAAATCAGTGATCCTCAAACTTCTGGATGTAACAGGCATGTTTGAACAAGTAAATCGATAGGTTTCAAGAGGAAAGGGAAGACACGTCAGAAGAATTTGGTTGAAACTTTACCATACTTTTCATGAGGTGGAATGCAATTCAGCTGAAGCAAGACACCAATATTTCAGAAAGGTTTGGTTAATAATCGGTATACCGTTTACTGACATCTAAGAAAATAGCACAAAACACTTTAAGTTTGATGGGATGTTTGGTCAAGTTAGGGGGCAGCAAACTCCAGATTTGGGTGACATCTGAACCAAACGTCCAAAACAACAATGCCACTTTCATCAAGATGGGAGCTGTTTCCACACTTCAACAAGGGTTAACTTTCTGCCCCCATCACAGAACTTCTACATTTTCAACAATGTTCAATAAGCTAAGAGAGCTGTGTACAGATGAGGCCGAACAAGTAGCAGCATAAATATGATACCCCTCGAGTCACCGAGTATACGATGAGCCTTATTAAACGGCAACTAAGAGAGATATTTGACCCATCATCAGGACCCAACAGCGAGCTTGTAGTCATTCGTTAAAAAACTGGTACATTTGAAGTTGTTAATAAGGGTGTTAGATGGAGCTTAGTGTAACCTTCGACAGAAATATTTGCGCCAGTTATGTTTCGATTAAAGTATCGCTTCCATGCTGAGAGCTGTGTATACGATAGTTTACATAAGCCGAACTGTCAGTTGATTGAGCACTAGAATCGATGAGCATAAGGGACACCCAAACGGACGATCAAGGAAAGCATATGAATATCGCACGACAGTTGAAGATGTGGAAATAACATAACATGCACTGGACAAATAGAAAATTTTGGAAATTTGGAGGGTTTGAGTTATCTCTCGGTAGTCAAATTTTGATCACTGGATTCCGAGAGAGAAAGGAGAGTGCACATTTGGAATGAGAGGTGATACAAATTAGGATAAAGTATGGTTGTCATCCGCACTGAGTTCTCTAAATGTCATGCATGGAATTATCTGAAAGCTCAGAAAGACTACAGGGCGCTAGATAACACGTACTTGGACGTGCTAGATGAGTAGCTTAATACGTCTTGCTTTGATAGGCGGAAGTAGGATGCCCCCAAATACTACTGCCAGAATCATTTCCGTGTCGACCAGCAGCGCTAACTAAAACGACTTCAAAGCTTACTTCATACGTGAAGGACTTAGTCGCATCCACTGCCAATGGCGGAAGTACCTATGCGAATGAGTTTATTAATCATCGGCTGGTCATCTTGCTACACGGTATATATTCGGCACATACAGATGGGAAGTTGTGGCGGAGCGATTGGTACAGAGTCCCTGTTGCATTTAGCTGATCTAGATAACCCTGGATTCCGTGTTTACTGATCTGCCGTCGGCAGAAATAGAATCCGCCATCTGGGAGCGTTTCTGTATTTGTCCAAGAGTCTGTCAAGACTAACCACGATGTTGCTACATATTCGGCAAAGTGACTCGGCATTTCAAATGATAGTATTTCCGTTTGTAGACAAGCTTTTTTTAAAAAAACGCTTTGCGGAGAGTGAACTGCTCAGCCGGAAGTGGATTTGCACAACTTACCGCTTACGATTCGTACAACCCTCCACAGTCGGAACACGATTAACAAACCAGCAGCTGCGCCGAATGCGTCCAAAGCTCCTCTTCCAATACCGAGGCCAGATTCGTGGGAGTCACCATGTGAGTTCTGCATGTGAATCGCGTGGTCAGCAATAACAACGGCATCGATAACAAGGCTCACGATAGTCACACAGGCATCCAGCACTTCTAGCCATTGGGTAAAGAAGTGTCTCGGTCCAACAGCAATCAGTTTGAGCGTCAATTCCATCGTGAACACGGACAAAATGCAAACGCTGACGCATTCCAGAGCAAACCGAGCTTCTTGTAATATGGTTTGTTTTTCACCTGGCTGAAAATAAAAGATGGACACAACAACATTTCAACTTTTTGGCCTCCGTTGGTAAAATACCAGCTAGTGGGAAAACGCCATTACGTATTTTGGTAGGACTGAGTAGGCAATTCTGTTTGCAAGATATGGGGAAACCTTTGGTTGAGTGGCTTTGGGTGATACTGAATCAGCTGTCTGTTAGTTTCACCTCAACGAATAAGTCTTCTAAAACGATTGGCAAGATATTCAACTCTAAAAGCACTGCTTTTGAGAAATGTCAGGAAATCTGGACTGCACCTAGGATACACAAACGCACTGTGTGGAACAATGATTCAAACAAGGGCGGCAGGATTCATCTTGATTTGGAATGAAATCAAGCGAGATTACATTGATTACCGCCAGGACGCAGTTAAACACATATTCGTAAAGTTTTCCATCCACATTCTAGTAGGAAAGTAGGTTTTCTCCATGCGTTCAGTAGGGCAATTATCTATCGACCATACCTGAATCAAAAGGAGGGAATTTTCTAAGTAAATGACGATTGTTGACCATCATTCCCCCCTGACAACGAGGCTTTTTGAATTAATTATGTAGCGTTTTAAACTATGCGATCCAGTTCAACATCTATATAACAGAAAATTAATAAATTTCCGGGAGATCCTTCTGCAATTAGGTCCTTAGTTTCAACCCCGCTGAAATAAGTGTCACGTTCCAAGCTTCACTTCTGTATGATAGTTCTATGTTCAAATCAGATTTTGATTGTTTTGCTCATAAATCGCTCGTGGCCGAACGGTTCAACTGTTCCCCGAGGAGCTGTAAGTCCAAATCACTGAGGAAATTAGCAGGATGCGCGCCACCGACCACTCCTAACAAGGACGAAATAGCTGTACTTTGCTCCTCGGATTTTTAGCATAGACTAACCTCAGTTCAAACTGTCAAATAAAAATCGTCCTTCTAGACTTTGTCCAACCACAGTAAATTTTAGATGAACGTTTGTGTACAAACCACGAATGATACTCGCACCCACGCAGTTCCTTCTACCCGAGCCATGCTCAATGACTCAGAAGGGGAAAATTATGGATGGCGCGCAAATGTGGAGTCGGGGGCTCAACAGTGATTTATACGGTTTAGTCACCATGAATTAGTCGAAGATAATTTGGTTTTATATCAAAGCGGTCGTGGCGAATTCAAAAAACCAGTAGGCCCATTTATTTTAATCGCAGGGTAACACTCCGATACCACTAGATAAATTTCAGGCCTTGTGGGCTTACTTGTCTAGGGTTCATGCGTCTTCAGGCCTGCAAGAGCGAGCTGTTCACAGGAACATACCCAAACACTTTACTGACATCATTACGCACTAAAACCTAATGTGCAAAATTCACCTTATATGCTTCGCCGAAAATTTTGTTGTCGAATCACGTGGTACGTCTGATTTGACGGCGATGATATGACGCCTTTCATCAGATATTCCTAATACAAGTCACCTTGCATTGAAGTTGTCCTATCTTCTAGTGTATTATGAAATTCTCTAGTGAAGGATCGTGGTGGGACGACACGGCTCCCACAGTTGTTCCTATAAATAGCCCAATGTGAAAGACTGTGCTGTCGACAGCGGTTGACTTAATTACCGTGCTTGCATGTTAGCAAACGGAAACCAATCATTCTACGTTTAGAATATATAATAAAGATGGTGGATTTTTGGTTGAAACAATCTGTCGCTGATCGTAACAGGATCAACTAGAGGTTGTCTCACGTCTGTTGAGGCCATCTTCAGCGTTCTTTGCCCCGCTCACCAATGAGACTTTCATCAATAATCAATAAGGACACAGAAAAATTTCTGGGTGCAATGTGCTTTCTGTTGAAGATCCCTTACTGGATATTTTGCTGTAATGTCATGCGGCAAAGCGCCAGAACCTGCATCTACTTTGTTGTCTATCAAAAGTGTACAATGCATCGAGAATCGACCAACTACTATTTTTGGCAGCCAAACTCTTGTCGCCCAAGTGGTAAGTCGAGGACTCGTCCTTCACACGTCACTTTATGCATCCTTGACTGAAGACAATCGTCCGTTTTTCTTCTGTCTCATTTCAAAATGGCAAAATCATTTATAATACCTTGAAAACCAGTTGAATTTGTCCACCTACCTCAAGCTTTAAAGCTTCGATTTCCAGTAACATCACGCAAATCAAAATCAGAGCGTCCAGCGAAGCTAATGCAATAATGGCAATGTTGACAGGCATTGAATGCAATCGATCGGCCAAGTCCCGTCGGCACGCGCTCCAGAAAGCCGTCTGTGGGATAAGGGACTCTGCCTTTGGTTGTAGCCACATGGAATAGCGTCGTAGCTGTTCTGCGTATTCCGGATCCTCTGCCTCTTCGGCCTCCAGCCAATCGTACGTCTCATCTTCTGAGGTCTGACAGGTAAAGTCTGTCATAGTTGATGGGACGGAAATTAATCTACATCGGAATAATCACATAATGATAGGGTAGTGCTGAAGTTCAGTTGGAACAGTTTACACTTAAATATATTGACTGATTGTGGTTAAAACCGTTCTACAACTATTCTTGGCGCCTCAAGACTGTCCTGGTTGTGACGATCGATTGACCCGTCCGTCAGGATTGTGTCAGGATGTGAATATGAACAGTACACATCCCGCAACCCCACAAAACAGAAATCAAAAATTGTCCAGCAGCTTTGGAACGTCTGTGGCGTTACCTGACTGGGAAATGTGAGTCAATCGTAACGATTTTAGTGGTGCGAATATATTCAAGGTCTATGGTTCTAACGTTTGGACATTCCGTCAAAATGATTTGCGTGGTTGACGAACATACGCCGAAAATCAAAACACTGAATAACCAAATGATGGCTTAGAATGGATCTTTTATATTATATCCTGAAAGATAATACAAGGATAATAGCAGATGAACAGATGTGACCTGCTAATTATTCCATTCCATGTTGCATTTCTGTAAGGTAACCTTTGAATAAGGCAAGATAATTCGAAAGTTTTTTTCGTTTATTTCCTCGTAGAGAGGCGACTGGTCCGAAAAGCCGCCTTATTTATCACGAGCTTCACGTAGCTCAAAATTTTTTCGTATATTTTACCGTGAACCAAACGATGTGCTGACTGACAGTCTTCATTTCACTGGGTTACAGTGAAAGGGAAGATTGTAGTTTATTCTGGTGAGTCCACACCAAAGGGGAAAGCGCTGGACTCGATTTTCTCTCTTGTTAGAGCTCATCAGCAGTGCCTATGCAATGGCCGTGCAGCAGTCAGAATTCCGTATATCTGATACGCGAGTCGAGCGTGTTACTACTATTCTATTAGCACACATTGCAAGAACCTGAATCTTGACGTCTGTACAGGCGAACTTGTTCACTTTTGAGTGATTTGATCGGTGTGTCCGGCTCATCGAACAACGACCAGGTAACTGTCCTGGTTGTGACGATCGATTGACCCGTCCGTCAGGATTGTGTCAGGATGTGAATATGAACAGTACACATCCCGCAACCCCACAAAACAGAAATCAAAAATTGTCCAGCAGCTTTGGAACGTCTGTGGCGTTACCTGACTGGGAAATGTGAGTCAATCGATCGTCACAACCAGGACAGTTACCTGGTCGTTGTTCGATGAGCCGGACACACCGATCAAATCACTCAAAAGTGAACAAGTTCGCCTGTACAGACGTCAAGATTCAGGTTCTTGCAATGTGTGCTAATAGAATAGTAGTAACACGCTCGACTCGCGTATCAGATATACGGAATTCTGACTGCTGCACGGCCATTGCATAGGCACTGCTGATGAGCTCTAACAAGAGAGAAAATCGAGTCCAGCGCTTTCCCCTTTGGTGTGGACTCACCAGAATAAACTACAATCTTCCCTTTCACTGTAACCCAGTGAAATGAAGACTGTCAGTCAGCACATCGTTTGGTTCACGGTAAAATATACGAAAAAATGTTGAGCTACGTGAAGCTCGTGATAAATAAGGCGGCTTTTCGGACTAGTCGCCTCTCTACGAGGAAATAAACGAAAAAAACTTTCGAATTATCTTGCCTTATTCAAAGGATACCTTACAGAAATGCAACATGGAATGGAATAATTAGCAGGTCACATCTGTTCATCTGCTATTATCCTTGTATTATCTTTCAGGATATAATATAAAAGATCCATTCTAAGCCATCATTTGGTTATCCTGTGTTTTGATTTTCGGCGTATGTTCGTCAACCACGCAAATCATTTTGACGGAATGTCCAAACGTTAGAACCATAGACCTTGAATATATTCGCACCACTAAAATCGTTATTTCATTGATGATTTTGCCCGCGTTTTTCCTCATTTGTTATGAGGCTTTCGTGAAAGCCTTCAACCTGCACTAGAGGCTTGGAGAATCTTCGTTAATTTGCAGGGTTCTTTACTCCAAAATAAGTGATTTTTAATATTCTATACTATTGAAAATACACACACTGCGTGTTCAACTTCGTTCGATTGTGTTTTCTTACCCAAGATTCACTTGCTTACGTAATTAGTCTACAGATCCATCGAAAAATGGTTTAAGATAGCTTTTATCTTATATTTTTTTGTAAAAATGTTTGACGAACACACCCTACTTCAGTGAACCTTATCATTATCCCCTTGGCTCATTTTTCTAGCCGACACCACCCCTTGAAAAAAGCATATTTACTGGGGACCAGTCACTCTATTTATGGGCCACGTGAGCTGATATGAGAACCACGGACCAAACATGCATCCCTCGGAAGAGAAAATTCAAAAGGCGGCAGATTTTGGAAGATGAGGTTGACAGCAACGCCTATAATTCACGCCAGTTATCGTCATCATCATCAAAGTCAGTAGCATTATTGTCGGCACTGATAATTCACTTCCGTAAAACCATAAAGCTCATCTAACTATATTTAAAGCCAAGAGTAAAAAGGCAAGAAAAAGAGGGAGGGCACCAAGTGATAGGCTATTTCAAGCATTCGCAGGTGCTTACAAATCCAAGCGCTCAATCAGACAACCTGGAAAGAAACTGCCAGTACACGTGACAGGCATCGATCAGCCGCCATTTCTTGCAATGTCTCTAGCCGAGCATAGGTGAGGTCACTGAGACCACATCCTGGAAGACGTACCAAATCAAGAACACCCAAAATCTTCGTAGTCTACTTCAGACCCTTCTGCCAATTCGTATGTCGTTCACCTCACGGTTTCCGCCATTACGAAGAGAGCACGGAGGACAACACTTGTCTCAGTAGGTGGTGTTTTGGCATGCGTAGCACATGACCGGGCCGTCGTAGTTGATGATGCTGGATATTTTCTCGGACTGAAGTTCCTGCCGCACAACCAAATACCGTTTCCTAATCACTTCGTAACCAACGCCCTGACGCCATCCAAAGCCAGCGACGCTCCCGAGACGGCGGTTGTCAAAAATCTGAAGAAGCCTCACATTGCCGCAGGGCAGAGGCCTTTTCTCGGACTGAAGTTCATGCCGCACGACCAAATACCGTTTCCTAATCACTTCGTAACCAACGCCCTGACGCCATCCAAAGCCAGCGACGCTCCCGAGACAGCGGTTGTCAAAAACCTGAAGAAGCCTCACATTATCCGTCCGCAGGGGCCATGTCATAAGCCACCCATAAGACAACACAGGTCACGCTTGGTACACGCGAGCCTTGGACCCAATGATACACCTTTTTGACGCCACACGAGACGAACATTAGCAAAATGTCATTTTGGCCTTTGAGATCCTTGCACTGACTTCCTCAGACATTTCCGTTAGGGCTAATACAACTACAGAGGTATGGGAAATTCGTCATAACATGCAGTGATTCTTGAATTGTAGGGGGTATATTCAGAGACTGCATGTCCTTGAACATAACTTTGCACGTGAAGGTGCACGTCAAAAGGTGGTATGATGGTAGTTGGTCTGTTCAGCAAGGTTTGTACTTCGCTTAGGTATCCAAAGAAGAGGGCGATGTCACCTGCGTCTAGATCGACAAGGTTCTTACGGGCAACGATTTGAACACCGGGGTTTTGAAGACCGTCCAGCGTCCGCCTCATTAGCCAATTAATGAGAGAGCTTTACAGGAACGGAGAGGGTGGACATCCTATTCGGACACCACTTTTTGTTGGGAATATTTTGGAGAGCTCAAAATACACTCTCAATCGCCAAGAATATATAGGGATCGAATTATGTTCGCAAACTTCTGGGGCATACCCTGTTGATCAAGTGTAGTTAACAGCACTGGCTGACTGACGGAATGGAAGACACTCCTGAAGTCGAGGTATACCAAGATTGTGGGTCGTCTGTACATATGGCGTTGCTCCACCACCTCACTTAGTGTGAAGATGTGGTCAACACAGCTCCTAAATGCTCGAAATCCCGCTTCATACTCACGAGTCAAGTTTTCGTGTGCTACTGTAAAACGTCGTTAAACAGTGGCACAACAGAAGTCGAACTGACACCCCTGTGAGTACTACATTCACTGCGAGTACCATTTTCGAAAGTGGGCACTACTACCTATTCACTCCAGTTGTCCTGGACGGTCTTTTTCTTCCAGATGTACCCAATTAGGCTAGAATGGCTGAGAAATCCACCGCCCTCCTTGAAGAGATCAGGTGAAAGTCGTCAGGACCAGCGGCACGATGACGGCTGGCAAGGTAAATACGCTCGGACAACTATGAGACTGGAGGCTGCTCCATATTCACAGTTCACCTTTCTGTTGAGAGCTAGGATTTCAGATTGGAGGCAGCAGGTGACCAGATGAATTGCTGTTCGAACTACTGTGTCCAGCGGTCCAAACGTTGTGCTTTGCTTCATATCATAGAGCCATTTTTGTTCCAGATTATTTCACTAACAAGAGGTTTCAAATGACCATTCGAACAAGTCAAGTGTAACAGCTTGTGGATGTCCTTAGGATTTTTCGCATCTTCAATTTATTCCGTCTTTTGGGTCCAACATGGATACTCAGTTTCACCTGGCATCGGATGATACGCCATGTGGGTTTGTGGTTGCGTCCACGAGGAATCTGTCGTCAGACCTCCATGAAAGACACGGTTCTATCAGAGATCCAATGTTTGGATCATGTTGGTTGGTTGTAGCTTTGAGCAGCGCTTTGGATAAATTTCCCGAGTTGCCGTTTATATCTGATATCGGACCATCCGGCAGGCGTGCGACAAGCTGGTTCTCGTCATTTGAATTCTGAGTCCACTAGCTTCGCAATGGCTGAACAAGGTGTGAGCGTTTTGCGTAGACCTACAAAGCGCAATGAGAAACAGCAACGGCGTACAAAAGCGTGGTCGGAGTCCACGCTGATGCACCAGAAGGAGCGGTAAGTACTGATCTACCCTCGCCACCGCTGACGGCGATGTGGTGTATTTGGTTTTGTGGTCGGTGTGTTGGTGGGCACCAAGCTGTTAAGCGACTTCCGCCGTTCCGGAAGTTAGTATTAATCAGCACACATCTGAAATAGGCGCTGTTCGTTGTCCGTGAGTCTCGTGTCCAACCCAAGGGCACTATCTAGTCGGTACTCCGCAGCGCTTAGCTCAAATAGGCGCTGTTCGTTGTCCGTGAGTCTCATGTCCAACCCAATGACACTATCTAGTCGGTACTCAGCAGCGCTTGCCTTAGCGTCCAGATCACTTTAAACTACAGCGATGCCGCACTCTGTTATCTATTGTAACAGAACATCTAGGGCGTCACAGAAACTGTCCTTGGCAGATTCAGAGTTACAGTAAGCAGACACAATAAACAAGGTACGATAGAGTCAGTCGGGGCGTAAGCAGACACAGCACACACAGTAAATCTCACTTTCTCTATATTCTCTCACAGATGTTGCCGAACGAACCAAACGAGGCGACTATCAACGGGTGTCCAATCAAGCAGAACGCTTCCGCTCGTTCGCTCAATACAATACCCACCCCAGCATACCCAGCCGCAGCGGCCTCTGCATCACCAGAGGTGCGCAGCCGGAACCTGAAAGATATTAAAGGAGTAGTCAGTTCGATCACCGCTTTTGCGTCCTGCATCCTTGTTTCTGACAGACAACACGTTGATGCGAAGAGAAGTCAGCGTACGAGCAAGAGCCATCCGTTGTCTTGATTGCTTTAGTGTGCGAACATTGAAGGTGGATAAGAAGACAGGATTTCGGAGTTTGAAAACGCACTTCGAAAAGTTTAGGGTTGCCAGTGAACTGGGACGTGTAGAAGCTCCAGCTGAGTGTGATGCAGGGCGAGCAAAAATGTCAGTCCTGCTACTCGCAATTGCGGAGAAAGTATCCTAATTTGGTTGGGGGTTGGAAGAGGGAAAACGTGGAAATGCGAGAACAGAGCCATTAGCTATAGCATGTTTTCGATTACCCACCCTGCTGTGTGCAGCAAGTAAGGCGACCAGGCTGGTGGCAACACGCGACGGCCTTTGTTAATGAGAGTATTGTTAGTTGTGAATGACATTTTCGTACGAGGGCTGGGATACTTTCAGGGTGTCCACACCTAGCAGGAGGACGGACAGGAGGACGACTAGAGTCCTCAACCAAAGCCTTCGGCTCAGAAGCCTAACCGCAAGGCAGCGATTATCGGTGGAAAATTCAAATACTTTACCGTTTTTTTGACCCCCTTCAAGCCCAACCTGGATTCCAGGAGACTGTTCTTGTCAGGCCTCTAATCATTGACCAAACTAGTATGGGAGACTCTGCGAGTATAGCTCAATGAGTTACCGAGGTACACAAAATGCCACACCGCGTTAAGATCCAGTCTCTTCGTGACGGACTCACGCCAGCACTACAAGTAGTATTCCATTGTCCCTTCCTCCTTATTCTTTTCATGCACGATTTAGAGAACTGGCAGTGATTGGTTAATAAAAAACCTATTTCGGCGAAATACCAGCTGAAGTATATGTAGGATATTTATAATGTAAGGATTTGTGTTTGATGACAAGTGAATTTCCACCCCATGGGTTACGTCACAGTCCAAGCTCCAAAGAGCACCTTACGTTCATTTTATCCTAATGGCGACTAGCCGTCACATCTCGGCATATGAGTCCTTATATGGATCCAAATCAAGCGTTTTCTGACTACTTATTAACTGCTACATTATTGCACCAGGAGCGGCTGATCACGAGTAATCGCACATATACAGGACAAAGCGTCATTGTCTGGCAATCGCACACCTCTCGATCCACCGGCGTAAACTCGAGCTCATCCACGCCAACATGAAGGTTGCCATTCGATCGATTGTGGTGGTGTTTGGAGAGGGAACAATAACAATGGTAGACACTTGTTCCACGCGCTTTACTGAGCCCAGTCAACCCAATTATTCAACAACCTCTCATCAGTGCTTTCCAGTTTCCCTGGGGTTTGAACCACGTTGCACTGGGCCATCAGTCATTACAATTTTAGGAGATCATTCCAGCAAGCTATCTCAATAAGGCGACTGGTTCCGCAGGATAATACTAAGCTCAAGTGTCCTGCCCCTGTCTCCTTTCTATCAGAACACCATTGATCTATGTCAGTGCCTTGCATGCAAACAGAAAACTACTCAGTAGGGATGCAAGCACTGAATGCAGCTCCACGTAAAATCTCACCTAGCTATTATTAGAAAAGCAGAAAATATTTGTTACAACGAAGCTGCAGTGATGCAAGCCAATCATTTTGATCGAATGGCTTAGCTAACTAGATCGATTAGTTAAACTCTAACACTCTCTAACTCGATAACAAATCCCGTCAGCTCCTGAGGTTTTCTATACAGAAGAGGTTAACTTTAAACTTTCACCTGCAGGTACACAAGTACAATAATCCTAACTAAAATAGTTCATGTGCTCATATTGACAGTGAGCAGTGGGTGCAACGCTATTGTGAGAACCATTTCTCTGTCGGCATCCGAAAGAACTGCAATTTTGCTGAAGGAGGCCACTGAAAAACAAGCTCAGAAATTCACCGGTTTGTCAAGTTTATATCATTCCCTGAATTCTATATTGATGACAATGCATGATTAAATTGTGCAGAAATAAAACTCAAAATTGGGGAGAAATTAAAAAAAATTGAGGAGTAAAACCTGCGAACCGTAAAACTAGCTTAAGAGGAAAACTATCTAAACACAAAATTAATAGACTTCCTGGTTCTTTCATTTGGATAGAACGCGTGATTTCAAATCAGTAATGACAATCTTTGTCTGCACCAAATTAGGGAAACTTCAGCGACGATTCCTTTGGTTAATTTCAGTGACCAAATTCCCAGTCAAATTAACTCCAGTCAAATTGCGGTACACTTTGTTGACCAGTTAGCACACGGACCTTCTCGAGATATCGGAAAACACGAGGCTATCTAGATGGCCTCAGAAGTCTTGGTGCAAGAGCACTTTAGATTTGATTCATTGTGCTCAGTGGAATCCACGTCGTTTAGTTGACGGTTCGTTGACCTTTTCTCATTTGCTGACGCGATCATTACAGAACGTGACATCGTGGCTCTCTTTTCTGACATTGATCTATTGTAAATCATGGTTTGTTTGTGAGCTTTTAGGATGCATATGAACAACAAGAAGGTGTTCTCTCTTGCGGCCCCAATGATAATAATGGCTCAGGTGTGGCACACCTCCGGTGCCTGACTGCCAAGCCACCCGAAGGAAGCACGACGGCTGGTAAAGTGCCAGGTTGCCCGAGCCTAGACAGAGTGAGTCGAGAGGCAGATGTCGGGTTCGAACCACGGACCTTCCAGTCAGTGACTCCACGCTCTAACCGCTGAGCCGTATCGCCCCCAGTTTTCGCAAGGTCTACGTTCGGATAGTTTGTCGATATCCTCCCTAAACCTTAAACTGTACAAACATTATTGCAACATATGTGGTTGTAACAGCTCAAACTGTTGGTATCGGCACATGCCTGTTTTGTAGGAACTGAAGCTATCAAACAAGGAAAGTCCAGTCTGTCTGGGGGTTCTTAGACAGCCTTGTGGTCATCCATACAGGTGAGTTAGCGTTCACCACCATGCTTAAGAACTACGGCTGTTTTATACTCATTCTGTACAGTTGTCCCATAATGGATAAGTGGATTAAAAGCCAAAGCTTCAAGATGTTGTATAGCCCCGCATTCCTGTGCGATTTGACAGGGACTATGTGGAAGATACATAAAATGGCACAGTGTTTATTTAAGTTCGTTCCCGGAGTACCTGCGTGCACGCAGGCAGCCTCAGCTAGTATGTGTCTCCCCTGATAACTACATCAATAGATCCACTGAGGACGTGACTTGACCCCATTTTCCTATTTTATCAACTAACTCAAGGACCGCTCTTAACAGGGAAGTCAGTGCTGATGCCCTGGTAACAGCACTTGCTGCAGAACAGCGAAATTGGTGGGGTAGGAAAGTCATCTTCAAAGAGAGACTGCCTCGTTCAGAGTGCACTTTCTGTGCAACGTATGGTTATCTTTTAGTGATTTTACTGTGTCATCACCTTGCTTGATCTTGACATCCTATTTAGCTACCTTTAGTTTACCTAGGACTGTGAATGCACTCGAACCGTCAGTACTACAGGAAGTCACTCCGATCTCATTGTTCTTCAGCGGATACTACTGACAAACGTTAAAACTGAGCTGCGTCTTCAAATACCCTGAACAAACTAGTATGGACTCAACTATACACGACAAAGAAAATAAAGTTGGTTTGAATGAGGAATGAAAAACCGACAGGTTACAAGCAGTTTTAGTACACTTTACGGAAAACGGAATGAAACTTGACGCTCGAATTGCTAAGTGTGTCATGTCGATGAATTAAAGCAAACTACTCCTGGTTACCAGTTAGACAGAACAGTTTATTTCCTTTCATCCCAGGTTGTCGGAGCCGATGCGAGTTTCTTGATCATATGCATTTTGAACAACTAGTACACCGGATCACCACCGAAATCGATTAAACTGAAATCGAGCCTCTACTTTCTGGGTTTAGATGTAGTTGATGATAAAAATAGATGACCTCATGTAACACTTCCGTGGAAAACCCAAATTTTCTGCCACTAGTTAAGGTAAGTCCTACTTTCTTATTTGACTGTAACTAGTGAATTAGTGTGACAAACACAGGTTTTGTTTAGACATTCCTGTACCTCCTCTGGCGTGACTGTTTTGGCAAGTTTCGTCAAACAGGGAACAGTGGACAAAATCCTGTAAGCCTTTTGTGCAGTCCGAGGATTGGAGCTGCGGTTGGGTTGACATTGTAGTGCGAATCCACTTGACTTATCACCCTTGAGGAGACAAAATTGCCTGCACCAGTCGTATGTGCCTGATCAATCTGATGCATCGAACGACCAGACGGTAACCGAAATGATCATTGGGTGTAGTAATAACAATATTTCAGGATACATAGGCGCCAGTATAGTTCGTTTCGTTCGTGTGTTCACTCTTCGGTTAACAAGTGATGATGCAGGCGACCCCCGGTCACGTGTTGCATCATTCCCTGCTTGTTTTCTTTTGAATAACCAAACTATGATGTGAAAATAACCACACCGTATCCAAACGTTTTCGACCCATATGAAGCGCCTATGATTCGGAAACTAACAAAATGCACGGTGGCAGATTTTGCTTGACAAACTGATAAGCCGGATTAATCAGTTTGTGCTCAACAAGCGACTCATGACTGAAAATTATCACGAGGTCAAAAGCGGCATCCAATTAGGCCCCGCCTACTCGAGTCTAATCACAACTGCTCTGCAACCATCAGTCCAGTGGACCCAATTTGCCATGGCTCGCTGACTGTCTTATACATCTTATACATCTCTCTCTCTTCCTCTGTCTACTGATTCATTCATGGAGAGAAGCAGAAGGCAATTTTCGGAACATGTGAATAGCTCGTAGCGCGAGTTAACAGCTCAGAGCACCTTTGGCATACAATGTGCATTTCAAATGTTCGCTTGACCTCACTTGTCTTGACAATAATCGGTCGCAAGTTGGTCAAACTAGTGGCTTTAGAACTGTCCCCTCGGTTCACCGCCGGGTTTCTTCCGTCAGGTTTATACCGAGTTCATGGTGTTTGGTTGCTTGGATTGTGACTCAGTGCAAACCGCGGAGGTTCGTCGACATCAGCGGCAAAATCGTAAGCGAATATCAGCCCCTTGTGACCTAAAGTCGTATCCTAGATGATGGTGGGCTTTTGCAAGGACAATTCTTTAGATTACGCCGATAAAATAATCCCGACAGCCACTTGCAACCGATTCCTGATCTCAAAACATATACCCCTTGTATTCCGCTGTTTGATTCCTGAGAAAAAAATTGCTTTCAAAATATTTGAGCTTATTGCTGAAGTCAGTCCCATGTAGCTGTCTGATTTTTTCCCGTAAATTGTTTAACGTAGATACATCAGACAGTTGTCAGTCTTTACGCAGTGTTTCTGATCTACACATGTCTTCTACGAAAACGGATATCCCAACTACTCCGTAGGGCCAGACATCAAGAATAATGGCTTTTGAAACAGGAGGTGGCCCTGATGATCTACCAGTTCACAATTCAACCACTACATCATACTTATGAAAGGCACCAGCTAAGAAGCATTCACACGATGTTCCACACACAGGTAACATCTTAAGAATAAGTGTAAGTGTAAGAATAAGTGAATAACCATCATTTATTTGGAAACTAATGCAGAAAATGTTTTTGCGCGGCCGAATGATCACGCTGTCGGGTCATTTCATTATTCTCTTCTGCCGAAGTCGACACACAAACCAGACAGAACTTAGGGCCGGCCAGAAATGTGAGCAACTTCAAAGCTGCGAAAAACATCAAACGCCCAAGAAGGACGAAACCGGTTGTGGGCTGTTGAAGAGTTTCCAGCAAACTTGTGAGTAGTTTCCTTTGTGAAAAAAATTCCATCGCTCTTCTTAACCTACCAAAAGAGCATTTAACAAAATCTTCGGGTATCTCAGTGGGGACTGAAATGGCGCAGGCATTATCTTGGTGTTGAATTTTCTACCCTTTATCTACTCACCGATTGCGGAGGTGAGGAGCAAGTGTGACCTTTGCAACCAATCACAACAGCGTCACGAGAAATCTACGACGGTAGACTTCACCTACTATTTATTCCTGGTCACATATTCTGAAGATATAGAGACTGGACGTTACTTACATCTTGACCTCAAACAAGCAGTCCTATTAACTATGTCTCATATTTGCTGTGATGGGTGATTGTAGGTTATTTGCTTCCGGTATTGCAGTTACTTCTCTGTTGATTTCAAGTAAAATTCATCAAAACGTCATACATGGCATTTCTTGAATCGCACATTTGCTTTTAAACAACTCAGTTCCAAACTGATAGATTCTGATGGAAATAAGAACACCAAATCAAAGACTGTAGTTCGTGCCTACACACACCCACTTATTTAGAAAGGATCAGGCCGTTTCGAGGTGGTATGTGTAGTGGACAGAAACTTCCGGTTAACGCACTGTATGATTCTCTGCCTTACTTCTACCGTACCCATAGACCTGGCATCAATCGTCAGGTCGTGCAAGGAGGTCATTCCATCTGTATTGGTTCAATATAAGTTTCCCACTTCCACACTGCTCCGTCCTATGCGACATTTTACGGTTGTAATGTTTACGTGAATTTTTCTGAGGATTTCTTGTATTTTATTTTTTCTATGTGTATTCCAAATTGTGTTTCAGTTATCCAGTCTGCTCACATTTGTACGTCGTTAGATTCTTCCAGTGATTGTGGACAATGAAGAGGCGCGAATAGATCTCAAAATAAAGCCCAGATCAACAGCTATCAGGCCACTACCTCAGCATGATGATTGAAAAAACTAACGAGCAGTTTCTACTTAAAAATGAGAAGGAGCACGGGAGCGAAAAAATAACAAAAAGCAACCAAATAGCTTGTAGCCACCGAAGACGATTCAAGGACAATGGTTTGCAACAATGGACAAGAACAACTGTTGGTAGTGTGAGGAGATTTGGGGGTTTTGTAGTGAGTAGTAGTAGTAAGGAGCTCAGTGGAAGAATAAACTTCATCCGATGAGTGAAGCTTCCATCTGAGAAGTCGTTACTCGAGGAGCCAATCAACACGTGTGACCGCGTGATGTGGATCGGGTGATTGAAGGATGAGCGGCGCTATATCCTGTCCAAGTGCGAGTTAATCACACTGCTGACCAGCCGCCCGTGGCTGAACTGTCAAGTTTTCATACTCTTAGCCAGGAGGTCGCGGGTTCGAGACTCTCCGGAGTTTCGTGAGATGCGCACTGCTAATGATTTCCAATATGGATGAAACAGCAGTACAGTGCTTCTGGACTTTTCAACATAGATTGACTTTCATTACGTGACAAGAACAATGAACTTTGTTAGGTCATGGAAGAGATTCATTGGTTTCCAGGAGCCGACGTTTGTGACACACTATAGATTTTGGTTCTGACTGCGTTCGTGTGAACTGAGTAGTAATCACGCGCCGCTTGAATGTCCAGATGATTAGAGTTCCATTCGTGCATCAAGCAGTTGTCAATTCAAGCATGCAAAGAAATGTATGGACACTCCATAGTGTTGCGCACATTCATTACAGGTAGTGTCCCAGTACATTCTTAAAGTGGGCCATCTTCTAAATGTGACCCGCTGCCGACGATCTGTTCTGAAGATCCCTCAGAAGGAGGGCAATACTGTCAGACATACAGACCTGCGTAAACAAATCCGGTCACTGGGATTCAATGTGGATGTTGGCAGATTATAACCCTGATTACGTATCAGGACACGTGTCATGAACAGCTCAAGTGTATTTCAGTCTCAAAGGTTCAGTATTTTTCAACTTTCACTTCAAAGGCAACGTAATAAGCCTCAGGCTCTTTTGAATTTCAATTTTTCCAGTTGAATACAATCAGAATACTTGGTTTTGTTTGGGGTCTGATGAACACGGTAAAACCAAATGGCTTATATCCATCATTTTAAGTACATAGGCAGATTTTGTCAGAATGACATTCATGACAATCTGATGGAAGAACAATAAATCCCTATCCACTACATAGACACGTCGATATTCTTGTGCTATTTTGAGCATCGAAGTCTATCTGTGGGTTTGCTTACTATTCAGTTCAGACAACAAGACACAAATCACAGCCCAGCTGTCATTTTCTAGGATTTTCTCACACTGATTACATTTTTTGGTAAAGAGAATACAGACAAACAAGTACCTATGTCAACACGCCTTTTCATTCACCAGTTTAGGCAAATTTTGGAGAAGTCTCAACTCTATATTGCTACTTCTACTGACACCAAAAAGTGTTCCGAGCCAGAAACGATGTATAGTTTTCTCTTTTTGGAAATATTATCAAGGAGGACTACTCAAAGCTGTTATCTCCTGCGGACCTCATAGCTGCTGGACGGAGCACCAAGGCTGGAACTAAATATTGTCTATACTGAGAAAAAATGTTTCAGGCAGTGGTCTGCCCGAACTTTATGGTAAATATTTAGAGTTAGTTAGTTACCAAGCGGATGCGTGAGGGCTATACTGCAATGATGTTGCCAGTGGTTGGTGTGTGCGCCAACTCACTTGGCCATCGGAAGCCTTGATAAGCGGGTTAATCGAGTCACACAACCAGGATAGCCACTCAGATGTTGGGCAAGCTATTCACACCAAGTTGGCGAAAACACGCCACCCTATATATGTGAGATAATTTGAATGCATCCAGTTGTTGCTAGTAGCGGCAACATGATCACCTTGAATGTCAGATATCCAAAGTTCAGACTTCGACAGGTCCAAGGGTGTTTACTCTAACGAGACCGAAACTCGAGTCTAGCACCCCCTCTTTGGTACGGAAGTGCCAGAATGATTGCGGCAGGATTGAAGAAGGGTTATTTAAGCGACGCCGAACAAAGAGGATCAACTGCTTCCACAAACTTCATCAGTCATCCCATGTCAATGACCTCTTATTGAAAAGACATTCAAGAGGAATTTCATCTACCGACATACAGACCCTCCTCTTGAAGGTCAAATTAACTTAAAGTATCAGGTAAACTACAAGTTGAGCATACGCTTTCCTCTATTTTGCGTACCGTTGTGTTCGTGATGGGTCAGTTGTTTGTTGGTTTGTTTTTTTTGCGAATTCGCTTATCGCTTACCAGCCCAAGATCGAAGGTTATCTATCCCGTTCAGAAAGGAGCACAATTTCAAGACAAGTGAGAGAAAGAAGGCCTTCTCTGCGTAGTTAGTTATTACAAAATGTCAACTGACCAGTTACAGACTACTGAATAGAGAAGCAAAACTCTCATTTACATCTTATTTACAGAAACTGGACATCCATTTTCTCCGGAACGCGTCTTCTTGAACTTTCCTCCAATCATTCATTGCTCAAATCCAAGCAAATGCTTCAAAGCGACTCTACAGATGCCGCACCAGATCTCCCTTTTTAAGAGACGCGAAGAGAATCTACAAGAACAAAACATACTACTCGGATGCCTCCCCATTACTAGTATCACCGTTACACTAGTTCCATACACCTAAACTCCATTGTTAGTACACTGACCATAGAAAATATGCAAAACGTTTGGAGGTCGGCCGTCTGCACCAAACCCAGCAGGTGACAAGTCCCAAACACCCATCTGACAACAGCTACCTGCTATATCTCCTTTTAGTCGAAGAGTCCTACAACGATATCTTAGTGAAACAAGTTACATTAGACTGGAAGAGTGATTTGCTTATACTCAGTAAAATCCGCTCCATGTTTCAGCCGAGCGACAGACAACCCACGACGACACGTGCGACTAACATAGTTGACGCTATTTTTGTGGTGGAATGCGAAACTCCTTTACCCTTCCTGTTGTTAGATGAGTCATGCATTGATGAATTTCTGGCATTCGTGTTTTCCACAAGAGAATGTCCATGCATTCGGAACAACACGAATACTGTTATATACCTACATATCCCAGTGTCTTTGAACCTGTCGGTAGTTCCAGACCCTCTGGATTTTCAAGAGATGCGCACTGCTGATGATTCCTAGCAAAAATGAAACACCTATCACATCGCTCAAGTGTGGACACATTCGCCTGTTCACACGTGAAGATTCACGCGCATCCAACGTGCGTTGGTGGAGTAGTGGTTACGCGCTCGCCTCGCATGTCAGATGTTCGGGGTTCAAATCCCGGCACGGCCATTGGATATGCACTGCAGATGAGCTCTAATAGGAGCGAAACTCGAGTCCAGTGATACCCTTTGGTGTGGACTCACCGGAATAATAACGCCAGAACAGGAACACGACCGTTTAAACGCGAGTGGTGTGCTGGCTTTCCAGCATAGACTGGCTTTATTGAAACATGAAATCTTCATTAAGATCAGTCAAACAGCTACAGCTGCAAAATTTCTAGTAAATGCGACGTGTGGCGGGTCTACTTGCTCTCAAATGTAGTAGCTATTTGCAAAACTATGCTGAAATAACCGGCTGGTGTTCCTCACATCTGCTTAATAAGAGAACACGAGTATGACGGATGTATGCGAGTACCTTGCGAAGTTGTTAGCGTGTCCTGACAGAAATGGTTTCAAGGCGTCTAGCTGGACATCTATTGAAACAGGTATTATTCATACACGTTCTACCCGGCATTAACACTCTGCATTGTATCGGAGCATCAGTGAAGTTGCAAACTTCCAAGTGAATTCAGGTCCAGACACACAAGATACCAAAAAATATGTTCTAATGGTCAAAGTGCGTATTGCAATAAACAAGACACAGTGCTTTAACAAGGTTACTTACGGTGTGATTCTTGGTGAATAGATGGAAGTCTATAATCCAAATTTGCACCAGAAGAGACTCAAGTGCTTTTTTTAAAAAACACTTCGTGTGCACCATCGTCATTATCGATTTCACCTGTGATGCATTGACATGTCATGTGAGCAGATCTGCTGACGTTTGACATTTATTACGAGTGATTTCTGATGTACCATTATTTATCAGCTTCACACAGTGTTCTGAACGGACCAATCTGCATCAACCCACTAGGTCGTGCATGATTCGCCGAGAGCTATCCTGTAGGCGGTACTTTTCAACATACAACGTAGGTGAATTACGTTTAATCGGACGAGAATGTTGTGACTTGCGCTTTGTTTGATAATCCATGTTTCGTCCGATGTCTTGGTTTATATTTCATATTCATTCAGTTTATTTCATTCATTCAGTTCATATTCTGACATGTATTCGACACATTCACGTAGTGATGTGATTCAATACAAGAGAAATGATCTGCATCAAACAACAGTCCTGGCATTCAAACGGAAGTTTATACTCTCATGGGCTTTCGTGACTTTCAGTTCACTGTGAATGAACAGAAACTATAAGAAATTTCGAAACTTTGTCCAGAATCAACAAATTAGATCGCTCTTTGGCACAAATTGTGCAACACTGGAAACTGTGTGGTTGAATACGGCGGACCAAACTGTGAGGACGATTTGCAGGACCATAAAAGCTTATCATTCAGAGACGAATTCACATTTGAACGGATGACCTGACAAACTCTAGTTAACCAATAAGATGTCGTTCATTCAAAATGGATACCTGTTTGGCATTGGGTTTTTTTTCGTTAAGAAGGGAAATGCCTGAAACTGGTGTATAGTATACGACACTCCTCCGCCTCTGATGACGAATCTCTTCAGCAGCGGGATGACCGGAAGACCATAGACCATAAAATTAACTCAGTCCTTCATTGGCATGCTTGTTTATTAAAACAAAACGTTTCAGTTGAATCCACCTAAAGTAATTAGTAGGATCTTCATAGTAGAATGAAGTAAGAACTCGTGGACAGCATTCTCGAAAGCCGAAATCAATTTTCACGCATGTTTCCTGCTACCGAACACAGCATAGATTCTCATTTGAATTGGGTCCAGCAACAAGTTTCCAGCCACATTGCTCTCAGTTGATAGTTTCAGAACAGTAATAACTCACATGATTTAGGAGTATGGACATAGTTGAGGTGACTGCTTCGGTATTTATGAGGTGTATTACATTGGATTGTTCATTGAATTACCGGTTAAGTGTGGAAACAACCACTCAGAGTCAGCGCGAAACTCACCGCTATTTCGCACACAACACAACCTGGTGCAGTTGAAGGAAGTCGTTTCAGTTCAGACAACACTCTCTAGAAAAGTATTAAATTTCAAGTCAATTCTCAGAAATAAACACGATTACTGTGTCAAGAAGGAAGGAGGACTGTAAAAGCGGTAGTGATCTGCAGACTTTGCAATCATCTACCCACATACATAAATAGTGGACAGCATGCAAAGAGGGTCCTACCAAATCGGGTTAAACCGATCAGGTTAAGAGGACAAAGGCATTCAATCACAGTGCTACAATAACTGTTATATAAGATGTCAACAAGCAGCTAAAAGGAAATCGTCACTGGGGAAACCAGTCTTTATGTCATCATGTGACGTGAAGTGCCTGATGAAGATCAAGTGGCCCCATATTCTGTCCAAGTGTGAGTCATACTACTGATCAGCAGTTCTTGGTCAAACGGTTTACTTCTCAGTCGTTAGCGGAAAAGCTTCTGGTTTTAATACCCCCGCCCGGAGATTTGTGGGTTACGCATTGATGATGTTTCCCAAAAAGAATAAAACAGCTGTACAGTTTTTCCTGCTCTCAACCACAAGAAAACACCGAGACTGAAAAGGTTGTTGCTGAAAATAGCGCAACACTGAATGTGTATCAAGCCACCTAACGCTATCGAATAGTAAGGCATCTCATTCTTGTATACCAAAAACGAAACGAGTCAAATAAATGGAACATCAAAAGCCAATTGTAAGTGAACCGGTGGATCCTTCTTTGGGATTATTTCAAAGTAAATTTTCGGCTCCCAAGTGTGGTCTTGATAGAATTGAGTTGGACAAACTCATACCCGTACTCCGTCGGTGCGTACCAAGTGGATAAAAATGCAAAGTAACCATATTTTTCATCTATTCTAGATCACATCCTGTCGAGAATTTTTTAAAACTATGAGTTGAATAACAGGAATAAAAGGAAGTAAAACTACGTTTGACTGGTTGCACCTGTTTATTGATTTGCTCGGTCACCGATTGCTTACTCGGTTCATCTTCGTCAGTCATACTGATCTTCTAAAGACTAATTTGCGCAGAATAATCTATTGTCAATCGCTTCTGGTTGCAAATCTGATACCATCTTCGCCACAACTGACAGACCGACCCGATAAGACCACAGAACGAATCTATGCAATATCTGTAAGCCTGTCCATCTGATAGAAGCGTGTGATACTTTGGTGGATAAGTCAATCCGGTAGAAACCCATTTATTAATACCGGTTTAGAAACCATGACTTGTTTTTTTCGATGTGTGAAGTTAGCGTTGTCTGTGCTTAGAAATGGCCCTACTGGTCGGACCGGTAGGGCCCCGGTAAGTAGGGCTCAACGGACATCTCCCGATAAATTTTTGTGTTCACATATGGCTTCTAATGAACACCTAAATCTCAACTAATTGGAGTGCAGATAACGATGTGCTCTGACTATAAAAGACCGGAAAGTAATTCTATACGTTTGTTAAAAAAATTATCGTTTATAAATAACTCGGCGGCGAACTTATTCAATTTATCGGCGATGAGTTACAGTTCATTTTATTTTTGTCTAGTTTGTGGATTTCGGTGGTCAAACAGTGACAGTTTTGAGTAGTGCAGGTGAAATTCTCTGTACAAGCACAAGATAAGTAAGCAAATAATCAGTTTTGACCTAACTTCTGTTGACTTTTACAATCAAGCTAAGCAAATAAATGCACTGGTAACGTTCAGTTATGGTGACAAATTAAAAGCCGAGTGCTGTTTGGAAGTGCAATGTGGTTGGCAACAGCTCTCAGACGAGATGCACTACAAATTCACGGTCTGACAGTTTCTTTTAATTGTCGTTTGACCAGTGTGCCTGAAATTGTTTTGGTGTTTTTGATGAAACTGCGTTATGTTCGCAAAAGCTGGTTGATGGTGACGAAAAGAATACCTAAGGATCCAACTAGTTTCCTACTCTGACAAGTATGGAGGCAGTCTGGCAATGTCCAACTGCACGTTGCGGGATCCATTGAGGCATCGAAGGGGTTTCTGTCCCAAACAAAGTGGCGAATACTTGCTATCCGCAAAGCTACTGAGGATATATTTTGTAATATACAGCACTAACAATGATCTTACCTCAAACTGGGTTAATTTAAAAAAGCAGACATTTCCGTTCTCTCCACCTCTTTGTCCGTGCACAAAAACGTTGTCATTTTTGGATGCCCTGTAGAGGTTCCAACTTAAAAGTATTGCATAACCTTACTGGTTCATACTGTTTAGACCATACTCAAAATTGTTACTGCTTGTATAATTTGGAAAGATCATGCTACTGGACTGGAAATTTTCACACATTTGTTCCAGAAACAGGGGTGTCTCAGGCAGATACCTCACAATTATATGAAACTGTGATCTGCAAAAACTTATCACGGCGTATTAAAAAAATTCGGTTACATAAGCCCAAGTACGAAAGTTGGTCTAGCTAGGGAAATGCTCGCCTGATGTTTCGCCTGAATTTTCGGGTGTTTCATTGTAGCTTATGTGTACATACTCATTTCTAGCCACTCAGTGTTCAAACAAGGATGTTCTTTAGGCTATCTTGAGGCGAATTTATGAGTTCGATCGTACATGTTGTTGATGATACGAGATTTGGGAATCTTTCGAAGTAAGTTTCGTCCTGTATGCACAGTCAGTATGTACCATTAGCCCATAAAACCTGCACGACTGTTCCATCCTTACTGCAGGTCATGAGCTGTGCGAATCCTAAACTCTAGACGCCCAGGCTAGTGGCTGAAGAATAAACTATCAGGCCACATGTGACCGATCAGCACTGTTAATTATTCGCACTCAGATCGGTTATAGCACCACTCCGCTACTGCACCACTCCTTTAATCAACTTATCACGTGCTGTGCGAATTCTGGGGTAAAGGGTTCTCACATTGTGGGGGTTATTCTTCCTTTATTTGCTTCATCGTCTCCAATGATTTGTTGACAGTAAGGGGAGATCTCTGAAGACTGAAACAGCTGTACAGTGTTGTTCGGCTTTTCGGAAGACCCAGAAGGAAAGCTCCGTTGAAAAATTCTCAGTCCCCACATACCAGTCCCACAACATAAATAGCTAAGATGGAGGATTGTCTACACGATGAGACGTGCGTGACGTGCAACATGAGTTGCGCCATATCATATCATATCATACCATAATGTCTTAGGGCGAGTTGATCGCTGATCAGTCTCTCGTAGCTGAACGGCTTAGTGTTCAACTACTATCAGCGATATTCCCAATTTGAAATTCCAGGTTGTCTGTGCAACAACAGGAAAAGAGTAAAAATACTGTTTGAACAAACCTCAGCAATGCATTTGTACCATATACAAAGTACATCATGTGAAAACCACACACTTATCACCTACGACATATAGGCGCAGCTGTCGTAGTCAGTGAAAATAGAATTTCGGTCATTGCCAACTCCATTAGATGTATCAGTCTCAAATAGCGAATTATACGATCCTTCACAAGCACCATGCTTCGGGACTCCCAGTTCTCGAAACCCTGAACCGACCATCGATGAGTGTATTTTATTCTAATTGAAAGTCGTCCACTGTAGTGACCGTCTTTTCAGTCTTTTGTTTGTGCTTGAGTATGGTAAAGATGCATAAAAATGTTGACATTGCGCATGATTTTCTGCTCAGCTGAGAAGGAAAGTTCGTAAGTAGCTGCTAACGGGGTCGTGGTAGAGCCAGCCGCTTGGACCTTCTACTTCCTTGTTATTTTATGATTTTGGGGGTTTTTTAAGAGTCTGTTAAGGCAACTCGTTTACGTTTCCGAGTATTTCAGAACACGCTTTTTTCGAGCCTATAAAATATCGCTCGTTGAAAAGACATGTCTCTTATGCAACGTATGCGCCCAAAAAATCCTTCGATTGGATCTCTCTGTCTTACCGTGATTAGCAGCCAAAGGTTTGTGTCAAATACACTGTACGATTTTTTATGCGCGCTGTCGCGTTTCCAGCTATTTTAGGACCGTATTATCAACTCTTTCTTTAGTTTTCCTCAGTTTCATATATCGGTTAACACTAGCTAAAAATTTGTCAACTGTGACTGAGCATTGATACATGTCACTCTGTCAATCGGCTAAAGGACATATAAGGCAGACGGCGAAGTGGCAGTCAGTTTTTGTTGTAAAAGCAAAGCTGCATGTCAAGTGATGAAATTTCCACAAAATGTTATCTGCATTTATTTTGTCACCTGCGGATTTTCTTCCAAACTTTATCCCTTGCGCTTTTCTCCATGCGTCGTACTTACGGGGAACCTCATTCATAATCAAGCTTAGTTACATTTTCAACAGAGAGCTTTGTTGCTTTCTCTATAATTTTTTCACGCATTCGACCGGCTCCGAATGCATCACCTTTGTTGTGACAAGAAATGGCGGCTGTCTAAACTAACCACTCTCGCTCAGTATTCTCACTAAAAAGTAGGTCGTAGGATCGAAAATGTGACACCAAAAGTCACCAGAAAAAATATTGATGTAGAATGCGCTTTCCATAACACACCGAGAAATCGTAAAAATATACTTATCGAGATTAGGCAGGTCTAGGAACTTGAAGTAATAATTCCGAAAGATGCGAAAGCCTATAGGTCAGTGTGCCAATCAGACATAACTTGGGTTAGGAGATTCGTAGAAATGTTTTACATTCTTTTGAATTCTGTGAATCAAATATCATAGGTGGTATCAAACTAACCACCCGGTTGCTAACAGCCCAATCTGCGTAAACCACCCACCGGGTCACTCTAGAGAACAAGCGAATTGCGACAAATACACTCATTTGCAAATCAATTTGGTTTTCACGAGAGACTCAACTGCATCTCTCGTTTATGCTATACTACAACCAAATGTGCCGCAAACAGGTCGCCTCATGTTTCAGTTGGCATGATTTTCGAGATATCGCAGCATATTTTCCTAAAGGAAACTACTCACATGGTTGCTGAAAACTCTTCGGCAGCCCACGACCGGTTTTGCCTTTCTTGGGGCTCAACAGGTAGGCACAGTTCCCGAGTTTCCGTCAACCTCATAATCTACTTGAAGCCAAATTGGGCTGTTTTCAAGAAATACACTCATTTGCAAATCCTGTTTTCCCGGAACAGATCACTATGGCGTACTGTTAATACTTTGGGGCTTAAACTGATACTTTTAAGATAAAACCCTAACCCGAGGGAGAGACACTCGCCTGATCCTTCTGATCTGAATCTCCATCCAAAAGAGAAAGACCGAGACGGAGAGATGCTCGGTTTTCACTTCATCACATTGCAGTTCTTCACTGTGGAACGCCGAGTTGGTAAAGCAATCGTTGACGGAAACTCGGGGACTGCGTCTACCTGATGAGTCCCAAGAAGGGCGAAACCGGTCATGGGCTGTCAAAGAGTTTTCAGTAACCTCGTAAGTAGTTTCCTCTATGAAAACAAGTGAATTTCTTTTACTTGCTTCATATTTAGTACAAACGTCTCCTTTTGTGGTCAAAAACACGGAGCGTTGATTTTGGACCTTTGTGAAAAAACACCTGAGTTCGATATCGGGGAACGTTAGAATTAAGGCTGTCATGAAGATAGCCCAGCTTACAGCAAAACGAGTAATGAAGTTATAACAAGGATTAGCTTTATTGAACTATCCAAAGCCATGTGAAGCATGCAACGAGAATAAGCAGGGTCGTGTTTCCCCCAAGAGGCTGGGTAAATCGCTACAACGAAATTATATTCGTATCTAAATTGTTTCTTTTGAAATCGCAGTGAAGAGAAAAAAGTTGAAAAACCAACAAAACCCTTAAGTTAGGAGTGAACGGTCAACTCACACATGAGACCGCTCGAATTGACGTTGGACTTCATCAAAGCCGTGTTCATTCGACGAACAGTTCGGCAACGTACTTCAGGAGACAAGGCATCGATAGTTTTTGTGAAAGGTGGGATCCCAAACCATGCGCCTGATCTATTTACTCGTGCATGCAAATGAATGGTTTGGTATATTCACCAGAATCAAATGCCACTATAATTAATTTGCTAGAGCAGTCTGATTAGCCTAAGTGACTTTGATTTTATTGGCTCTCAACAAGCACCCCCATCCGAGTTGAATGCACAGGGATTATATCTGCGTTCACTTAGGGTATTGTCAATTGCAGTTCATTCACCTCTCTATACAGATTCCGGACACACACGAGTTACTAGATGCTAACATCTAGTTTGTTTTCGTTATTCGACTAGGGAAACAAAAAATTATTAGTTAGATATGTGGCAACGCGCGCTGAGGCCGATCAGCCTTCTTTGTGTGCGCATATAAAGTCCCCAGCATGACTTCACCGAAATTCGACAACTTGAGTGATTGTTTACATACCGGAACCATGAATGGATGACTTCAGTGGACTTGGTCACCTGTAGTCAAAGGGCTCCTTGCAGCCAATGTGGCTTGGTTCGAGATAAAACAGCATAAAATGATTAGGATGCCCCCTCCTTTCGTTGCCATCTGTAGTTCATATGTATGGCACAGGAAGCACAACAAAGCCCTGAACTTCCACGAAACTGTGCATAGCAGCGCTCACGAAATGGACCCACATAGGAAATCAAGGAAAGTGTATGACATGTCACTATCTGGTCGCCTGCGTCTCTTCGCCAACAAATTAAGAAGGATACGTGCTTTTCACATTTCAAACGAGTGAGCCAAGACAGACTTATTCGGTGCCCACTTTACCAAGTGCGCTTTCCTGACTGCTTGAACACTCCCCCATCAACAACTCCCTGCCAAAAACGTTCATTCTCTATTCCAATTAAGGGGGAATACAAATCCAATCAGCTTCCGCTCAGCCGAGAATCAAACGGAATGGCAGCAACTCCGGCTTCAGACCGGCATTAAGTCATCTCCATGGTTACCATATTCACTGCTCATCATCTGACAATCTGAGTCTTGATATCCATCTCTGGAACATCACCTAATAGCGTACATTTTCTACCTTAATGCAGTGTTGGAATTCATCTGTGTGTTGCTCTTTCATTTGTGACCATTGTAAGCCAGGTTTTTGGCCGATCACTGCTTGAAGCAAAGAAACGAAGCGAATCGGTTGCTATGAAGCGAAACCATATAGGTCGTGTACTCTTGGGTTCATGTGCCTATTCTACCTGGCAAACGGGTAATAGCCATTGTTGAGAACTCTTCTAATTAGTGAGTAAGTTTGGAAAATAATCTAAGAAGTCCCGTTAAACAGACTTGATTGCAAATACTGCTTGTGAGTAGTCGCTGTATTATTCGTCGAATATTGTTTTGGGTCAGTACAACCTGACGGGGGAAATAGCCTTTGACATTCATTAACTGAGGGTTAGTACGCAAGGATTTGAAAATCCTCCATTCATTCATTGGTTTGCTTCCAGTTTTTGTTAGCGTTATTAACCGCCTCGTTAAAAGGTTACTTGACCCAAAAACAGAGTGAGAGACACCCTTAAAATTTCTCCCTGCATATGTTGCTACAAACCAGTGACTTGCAAACTCAAACTATCCAGGGTTAGCTTTGAAACCGCTTTCAGCTAAGTGACTGCCAAGACAGAATATAGACCGAATCAGATTCGCGTGCTTCCGGGTTGGAGCACTTTTTTTTATCGATTTACCACTTTTCTCCCCATACATTTCCATAAATAACCAACGGATCTCACTTGTCTGAAAAATACAGTAAGAACAACTTTATTGCGCGACGAATTCACCTCGTACGTTCTCGTCTACCGTGATGCATTTTAGGCGGAATAAAGCGAAACAAGTTGTGGGTTTGGTAGCATGGTTTATATGGATTTCCAATGCAGCGTAATAAAGTAACAGAAATGGGACAGTCCCAGACTAGTTCTCAAGTCTTCGTCAGCTAAGGCTTGATTTGATTGATTTGCTTCGGAAACCACTTTTCTCCCCATACATTTCCATAAATAACCAACGGATCTCACTTGTCTGAAAAATACAGTAAGAACAACTTTATTGCGCGACGAATTCACCTCGTACGTTCTCGTCTACCGTGATGCATTTTAGGCGGAATAAAGCGAAACAAGTTGTGGGTTTGGTAGCATGGTTTATATGGATTTCCAATGCAGCGTAATAAAGTAACAGAAATGGGACAGTCCCAGACTAGTTCTCAAGTCTTCGTCAGCTAAGGCTTGATTTGATTGATTAGCCTTGCTTCGGAAATTTTAGTCAACCTGCCCGACTACTTCGTTCCATACTTTCAGGGGAGAATAAAGTTCGACCCCCTGTCCTATCTGGATTGAATGCCCAATGACCGTTGAGGTGATCTTCGATTCCGTAAAATTTAAGTTACGGTCACCTAGAATGGCTCAGAGTAGTCTGGGTGAATTCTCCTTGCTTGCTGTCCTGATCTTTGGTAGTTCTATCCGTACATCTATCAACACAACTTCAGATGGACTGATAAACTTAATGTCTGGTAAATAGACTGTTGGCGTTTTAATCAACAGCAGTGGAAGAACCTTCATAAGTACTCTAGCATCCCTTTTGGTCAAGATGTATTTTTAGCGCAGAGACAAGTCTTAGGTTGGTTTGAGTTGACTACATTCATACCATTACCGTGGGCAACCTCTAGTTAGGTAGGTTTATTCGGTTCTGCACCTCTTGTTTCTTGACCACTCTGTGGTGCTTCTCAGCAAAAAATCAGGATAGCTTTTATCCCACAGCTGCACCAACGGATTGCATATCAATCCTGTGCCATGGAATAATATCCGGACTTAAACCCCCCTGGGTTGAAAGCTCCTGAAATTTAGGGGGGTTTCCAGTCTAAATGAGTTTTTTTCTAGATGAACTAAGGTGTCGTATTTTCGGTGATCGTTTTCAAAACGTTCAAAAGTAGTTAATTTTCTGCTTCAAATTCATTTAAAAATTATGTTGCAATGGTGCATGTCAAAAGCAAAATTTTGGTCTGTTTTCGTCTTTTGTCATGAGTAAAATATCGCTAACTTACTCAAAGTTAGTTTTTAAATGTGATTTCCTGCCGTCTGCTAGCGTTTGTTACGCGAATGCGTCGGTCCAAAATGGCTCCTCGTGGGCACACCGTCAATTTACTTACTACGGGTGACTTGGCGACAATACTTACTGTTCTGTTGCCAGGCTTAAATAAGGTCTTTGAGAATGACAATGGGCAGGATAGTTAGAAAAGATTCTCTTACACTTCTCCTAGCAGGGATATTAGTAAAAGGTGACTGTACATAGAACTGATACATGACCACCTGAGAGATATCAGTGTATGTGAATTGAGTCCACTCCACTTTAAATGAAGGGTCCCTTCGTCCGGTTTAGATAATACTTCGTTTTTATTTCAGCACTAGTAACTCGCCCATTTGACTTTGAAGCAAAACACATTTTTGACATATTGGTAAAGGACACCACAAGTTGCCAAGATGGAGTCTGTGTGCGCTTATCTATGCCGTGATACAAGTTGGAAGATTTTGTCCGCGAGACAAGTGATAACCTGTCCAAAATTGACACCAAGCGGGCCTGTGTATGACGTGTTGACAATATGTAGCACTCTTACAGCCCCAAACACCGTCAGTCACCCACTTGCTTCAATCCGATGGTGAATGGAAGGGAAAACTGCGTATTCCGAAGACGCCAGACTCGTTACAAAGCAACATAGCCGTTTCCATTGAAAGTCTTCAAAATACGTGGCATGGATTTCCAAGCCACTTTGATTATGCCTGTCAAACTGACGCTAAATGATTTCACCAGCCAGGAGAAAATTGTTTCAGTAACCTCAAGTTATCAACTGCTCACTTACTTTTCATCAACGTCATATGGCTTGGAAAGAAATGAAAAATAATCCCTGGAGGTCGTTCGCGGCCTGGTTTTGTAGGTTCAACTCCAGCGAAAAAATGAGGATATATGAGTGAAAAGCAGAAAACACCAGCAAGATATGTCATGGACTGTAGTAATTCCGGCAAAACGCATTCACAGAGCGTTTGAAAGCAAAAATAAAAAATAAATAAATAAAAATAAAATACCCAGTCTCCATGTTGACGTGAAAGATAATCCCGTTGTGCCGGCATTGCATTCCTTTGAACGTTTCCACGCCTTTTTAACCTCATTCACTGGCACTGAGATCGCCGTACTCGAGGTACACTGTTATTTAGACTCACTATTGGCTTGGCCGTACCGGGTCTCAACCTCGGATGGCTGATGTATGAGACGGGCGTGTAATCGTTACTGCATCCAAGAACCCTGGATGTACCTGAATTAACATATCTGAATTGGTGAACACTTTCACTCACGTTCAATGATGTACTCCACTGCTGAACTCTAGTAAGATTCAAATTCGGCTGCAATAACTACCTGCTCTGTTGTGTAATTGTTAGAATAATTGCTCCGATACAGTGGGACTTTCAAAGTCTCTTAACTTGCTACAACATATCTTCATTCAGTAGCATTCTCAAAGCTTCCTACTGACTGTTCAATACCGACGTTCAATACAGTAATTTAGGTAACCCAACTGACTGTCAAAGTGAGAACAGCAGAAATATCATCACAGAGATTATAATCGACCCCACCCCCTTCAGGGATCCCCATCATTATGTCCGCAGTCATTATTTAAGTAGATGCAAAAGCTTCCCCATTGGGACAGAGAACACATCGGATAGGACCAGTTGCAGTCAACCCCTCTCATTTCTAACGGATTTTAGAAGGCGGAAGAGACAAGCCATCATTTTGGACAGTGAAACAGTTGTTGTGGTCCATATTACAAATATAAGACATAAATTCATCACTCCCAATTATCCGGCGTACAAAAGTGTGTTTCATTTTACTCGAGGATTGAAGACCTTTCAGGTAAATCGTAAAATAAACAGTTCTTCTTCACATTTGTGACTGAATTTATCCACGTGGTATAAAGCGATGAAGTATGGTCAAGAACAACCGCCAGCATTATAATTTATTTTAATTTCTTTGATTTCAACTAGAATGTCTTATTATGTCTTATTTGTTGCCCAATAAATGTCCATTGCTGGGTAGTTCACTGTATATTCATTATTTTCTCAGCGGATTTGTGGAATGCCTCATTACTCGTAATTTGCTGTTTGTTTTCTGAGAAAAGATGGTATTCTTTTTAGATAAGTTCTCATGAAGAGTTTATATCTCTCAAACTGGGATAGTTTTTCAACTTCCTCGACCCCAACGACAAATTGGACCTCATTTAGATAAGTTCTCATGAAGAGTTTATATCTCTCAAACTGGGATAGTTTTTCAACTTCCTCGACCCCAACGACAAATGGCTGTGGACCTCATCTGCCTAGCACATACTTCTGCTTTCAGTATTATTTCCATGAATACGCTAAACCCAGAAGAACACAGTCAAGTTTTTTCCTATTCCCGAACATTGCTCCGTTCCAAGTGGTCTCTGTTGCAGTCCCCATCTTAATAACTGCATTCGATGTTTGTCGTAAGGTGAACCCAAAGAAACCATTCTTTACGCAGCACAGAGTGTTCCGCTTAGGCTATCAAAGGCTCACATGGTTTCGATTGCCGGTTCATAAACTGCAAATTTTTACGGTCTTTGTTTCTTTCTATGACACGCCACACTTTTGTGTTTAGTGGGTTCTTGTGAACTGTTGTTTGTCTGCTCGATTCGCTTTGTCTAGTTGACCTTGAGATGACTTAGGGTTACCCTTGTACATGCACGACTGCCTCACCTACTTGAAAATGTGTTGCACATATTGTTCATCCCTTCATATTCCACGTACAATACTTGCTACAGAGGAGCATCTGTTATCAGAGTGGTTTCTCTGGATTAACGCTACTTCGTAGAACCCAATTCCGACTCTCCACGTAGAATTTCTGGCAATAAGCGTCACTATGAAACAGTGTTTGTTTGTAAAAATCGATGGAATCCTTCTGTGGAAGCGTACATGGTCACAGATTTGAAAAATTTCGACTTGACCTTGTTGCAGGTTAGCGATTCTCGTATAGGGTCTTCCGCATCGAGACCATCCTGAGAACATATCCATCATCTCGACTGGTCAGAACGCTAACAACACTTTTATGTGCATTTCCTCAAAAAATGGATTTTAATAAAGGCGGTCGAAAATTTCTGATCCATGGATAATTCTATTGATTACTTCCTCTGAACCATTTAAAAACCATGAAGGCGTGGCGAACTAATTTCGGCCCTTTATTCCATATTTACTTCGTATTTACTTTATATAAATGCAATTCATGGTCACCAAGTAAAAACGAAAATAGATGCCTCTCTAATGTTAGAATCTTATGCCATATCCATCTCGATGGAATGGAGTTGAGAATTGCGTCACTTTCACAGACCCAAGGTGTAATCGACTCGCCGCAGTTTTATCATTTGTATACTAATTTGATGTTCACAAGAGGCTCATCAGAGTCCAGTTGGATCTGTCTTTTTGGAGTGTATTTTCCTTTCTTGGTTGAGGAAAATCGGGGACTGCGCTTACTTGATTAGCCGCATTTGGGCAAAACCGGTCGTGGGCTGTCGAAGAGTTTTCAGGAACCTTATGAGTAGTTTGGTTTA
>NW_008751679.1:10536-14031 GCF_000715545.1 Opisthorchis viverrini | reverse complement strand
CAGCTCAGCGAACAAGCCAACGACAACCTTATGAGTAGTTTGGTTTACGATGTCTCGAATATCATACTAGCTGAAAAATGATGTGACCTGGAACAACACATTCACTTGCAGAAAAACGTCACAAACGGGAGATTCGGCCGAGTTTCAGTTTGGGAAGAAAATGAGTGTAGCTGTCGAGTTGTTTGCAGTTTGGGTTGAAGTTGACCATAATGTTGACAAAAAGTTGTAGACTGAGCCCCAAGAAGGACAAAATCGTCTTTAGTTCGCTCAAGGGTTTCCAGCAACATTATGAGGATTGTGCTGCATCTGCACAATGTATTGTGATATCTCTAATATCGTCCAAATTGAAACACGGAGTGGTGTATGCCAACTGAAGAAAACAATCATAAACGAGGGAGTTAGCTGGATTCAGTTGAGACTTCAGTTAGGAAAGCATTGATATTCCAATGACAGTATTCGGGGAAAGCCCGTCCAAATGTGGTTGGAATAGAACATAAAGTTGACGAATCACCTGGGACCACGGCATTCTGGTGACCCACAAGTAGGGTAAAACCAGTCACAATCCATCCAAAGCTTTCTGGAAACCTCAAGTCGAGTGCATTCTAGTTATCTGATTGTTATCTGAACCTTATTTAGTTCTTCACGGTCTGACCAACCACGTCCCAACCACAAGCTGGTTACACGTTAGTTGTGTTTCTTGATCACGGTGTCGTCCAGAAGCACAAACATATTAATAGCAACGGTGACTGCCTCAATCCGAGAACCTTACACTGTTTTCCTCATAAACCTGTATGCTTCAATGTTGCCAACTGAGATCGGTCGCTGCAGGCTGTGTGCCACCACCAGATTTATTCGTTAACTGCCAACAAGTTAGGGATAAGTCAACAAACAGTCCAACGGAGCGCAACTACACTCCTTCAGCAAGAAGTCAGCAGGTCGCACCGGACAATTGTATATTCGTAACAGTAAAACAAACGTCATGATACAATGTGAACGACAGTTACAAAATGTGGTTTAAGTTCAGGAAGAATGGTAAATGTGACAACGGAATGCAGGCACTACACATATTTATAGCAACGGTGACTGTCTCAATCCGAGAGCCTTACACTGTTTTCCTCATAAACCTGTATGCTTCAATGTTGCCAACTGAGATCGGTCGCTGCATGCGGTGTGCCACCACCAGATTTATTCGTTAACTGCCAACAAGTTAGGGATATTACTTTGAGGCCTAGTTCCAACAAGCGCTGAGCACTCATTGTTACTTGAAATAAATTAGGGTGTGTTTTCAGCAATATATTCAACATAACTGAACCTTTTCAGGGGTACATTCATCTCAGCCTGCGATTACCTGTAATATCGTGGAAAAAATGTTAACACCATGTTTATCTGGCACCGTGTGACATTTCACGTCAGTCAAGCTGTAGTGGGAAGCTGTGAGCTCATCCATATCCCATATACATCCATCGTCGGGTTACGAAGTAATTTTCAAACACCAACCTGTTATTTTGCAGCCAATAAATAATTACACTTGCGAAAAATTTGGTAATATTGTTAGGTTCTTTGCTGCGTAACGTTGATGAGGGATCATCACGTGAGCCGAACCAGAAGAACCAGAGCCTAGGCTGGACCCAGCTTTGTGTAGGTTTCCCCATCGGCCTAACACTTGGTCACCCACCCTAACACACAAAATTCCTCGGTCGACACCTAAAAGAGATTCAGCTTGACTAAGCTGATTAGTTCTCCTTCCGCCTTAATCTGAACCAACCTGGTAACCTAGTCACTTGGCCCGATGAAACTTTTGTGTCAGAAGCAAAACGTTGCCTAGCGATAAATCTACCGACTGTCACCAAACCTTTCCCAAAGCCATGACTACTCAATCGATTCCAAGCGTTTCCCACCCGATAATTACGTTTAGTTCAGTTTCTAGTTGAATTAGGCTTCCCGCTCCAACTAACTGAAAAGTGTCGATAATTTTGAAATTCTGTTGGATGAAACCGGTACGTTTGAAGCAAACAGAAAACACATCCGTATGAATAAAGGAACCGCACTTTGATTATACAGTGCTTGTGACTTTGTGAGTTTGTTGGTGGTAAAAAGCCGTAAGGACGGTAGGAATCCTGTGGGTGTATGATTGTTCCAACATCTACTGAGATACAACTACGTTGATGAATACTAGGCCTGTTTTGAGATGCAAACTGAGGTTGATTGTTATGTTGAAGGTTTTTGTGCGCATGTTAGATCGGTGTTTGTGGTCACTTCTAAACTTTTATTTCGTCGCTTTGAGTGCGGTCCATACCTAGCTACATAAATTTATTCAGAATACCGTATACGTAGATTTTTCTTCGTTGAAGCAGTCCAAGTTACTTGTTGAGTTGATAACACCAAAGTAACTACATAGACATCCTATTACACATTTGCCAAATTGCGCTGTCAGTCATCGTACCAAAATTTGTTTACTTGCTTTTGAGACCAGACCGATTGGTGCGGCTTTCCTACAGCTGACCATTTTATTTTTTTCCTATCTCAAATGCACTTTGTTTTGCTGCGTGGCATGGCACTGTGTGGATAACGATTATGAGTGACTGCGCCATGGTGAATCAACTGCCGCGGTTCTCGCAATCCTTTGTGTCAATGGCAGCTCAAAGTTACTTTGGAGACCCAGTATGTCTTCCGCGGTTGACTGGAAGTATCATATTTGGTTTCAGAGCAGCCTAACTCGTAGCTACCACCAGATGTCTGATGACGCAATCGTAGTCCTTTTCTTTTTAAGGTGATGATATGCTCATCAGCCGGGCTATCATTTGTGAAGTTACATGGCAGGAGCTTTATATCACTAATAATGGCAGTGAACCCAACGGCTTCCAGACGTTAGCTTTCAGAGTTTTGAAACAAGTACACTGTATTGCCTGGCCGCAAAACAGTGCACTTCAGATGAGAAAACGCCAATGTAATACCAAATATTTGACGAAAGTTTTAGCGGAATTGAGAAGTTTTCAACTATGAATTGCGCGCTAGCAAAATTACATTGAACACATGCCCGCCTTCTTCCACTCTGAGAGGTATTTCAACTCATGACACTTCCGAGATGGTTTTGTCACTTCGAATTGACATGGTAGTGGTACAGAACTTATCCTTTTGATTGACTGTTGAGTCCCACAGCCAGACCTATCGATTTGATTCGGAAGCTAATTATTTAGCATTCCAAATGTTTGTCTTCATTGTATGGCTTGGTACTTACATGTCGGTAATTTTTATTGCACTCTGTCTCAGTAACGGAGAATTCTATAAAGCTACCGCTTCTTGAAAATTTTCATTCAGAAACAGCTTTGCTGTCTCCAGCTTGGAATATTGTCTGCATGGAATCGCGATCTCAACAAATGCGGAGTACATCTGAGTTATGAGGATATCGTTCCTCGGTCCCTTCAAGTTTTTACGCAAATCTGACCAAAGTAAGCCTTCTTCTATCATTAAACAGGATGAGACAACTTTTATTGC
>NW_008751679.1:7828-9387 GCF_000715545.1 Opisthorchis viverrini | reverse complement strand
GATGCCCAATCCTGCGTTTTCAGACTTCAAGAACAGCTGTTCTACAAAATATTCGTTATATTTGGATAACTCGAACAGGACTTGAAAAACTTATGACAGTCATATTATAATACCCTATGCCCGTAGGTCAAGTTTCCTACTACTTTGCTTGATATCACTGTGGAAGTGTTGACGTCCTGTTTGCTTGCAGCAGAATTCTCTATTACAAATGGAAAACACACCAGGCTTTCTAATGCCGGCTCAGGGGACTTTCCAGATTGCTTGCTGCTAGAAATGTACATGGTGAGCTGCTCATCATTAGACCTACCTTTGGGTCGCAACCTAACTGAAGCAGGCTGTCGCTGCTCATACAACACAGAATTAAGAGTCTATTTGATGCGCACCATTAATATTTGGCTGTGGGTCCCGATACCCAACCAACTGGTTAGATGTAACCCACGTCAATCACAGTGGACAGCTGAAAATGCCTAGCCCACGCACATGAGTAACATGCGGCTAGGGGTGAGCTACACCTGACCCAATAACAAGATGTAATCCATGTTGTTCATAGCAGACAGCTGAACGGACCTAGGTCACGCACACGACTTACATTTAGCAAGGGTTTCGTGAGGCTTAATACACTGGCGAAATGTAACCTAAGTCGATTATAGTGGGCCTCAAAAATGCAAGACCTACCCGAAATGCATGACCTCTCATTATTGGGAGAAAAGGCTGGAACTGCTGGCCCTTACATGCTTGAGTACCATCAATATTTACTACACACAAGGTGCATCAAAATAGCTTCATTTGCCTCATCTAGCGAAGCATGGGTGGCTGTATTGACCTGACCCAAACTGCAGCGTAAGCACACGTCCGAACTCGCGAAGCTCTGCTAGGACGAAAGTATATCGGCAAAAACATAAACGAACTATCTGTCGCTTACTCAACATAGAGGGTGGTGATCATCTAGGTTCTGGGTGGTAAGGACCTTGCTGAACTCATCGGGCACAAACTGCCGCCCTTAAGAATACGACGTTCGATCTGTGTGCTGCAAACGCTTTCGAACTCTTCACCGATAGTTCCGTTATTATTAACCAGAGCTAGGGAGGTCGCTGATACAAATGAACATGAATTAATATGGGCTGTGTACAGGACAAACCCAAATCAGACGTTGGAATGCTTTGGAAGTGTGTATTCCGGGTCGCCAATCTACCTACACGTATTCACTTGGTGTCTATCATCTAACGAACGATTCACATGCCGTTCACGATGGGGATTGAAACCAGTTAAAACCTGGGCAATAACCCCCAAGTTTGCGTCGTTCAGAATACTCACTTTTTATTGGTAGGATAGCACCTACAAATCACTGTCCGTTTGTCAAATACTGATGTTTAGAACCAAGAGGGCGACGACGTCGATCAAAAGTGGGCTATACCAAATTGCACCAAATGAGAAATTTCCTGCAGCAGTTACACCAGACAAGTTGTTCTCGATGTAACTTTTCCTCACACACCACCCCAATGTGATAAACAACTGGGCTCACAAGGGTCAATCATTCAACCCGGCATCCATTTTTGAAT
>NW_008751679.1:0-7101 GCF_000715545.1 Opisthorchis viverrini | reverse complement strand
CGAGGAGACTGTATTACCCCCTCAAATTGGTACGAATCTACACGCCGACACTTTTCAAGCGAACTGAGGCACACGGCTTACAAAAGTCACTTTTAGAAATATGTCTATAATAAAGATTCCCGAATATTTCCACGTCACCAAACCAGGCAGATAGGCCAGGAAGCACTGCGCAGGTATGTTGTTCGTGCAGGGAACAAACGTTTAAATCCAAAGAACTTCAGAGTTATGGACCCGCTATCCCCGAGCCTGTAGGCACTCCGCGAGTATAAGTACTTGATCACTTTCCCATCAATATTCCGCTGTAACTAAATATCTTTACCAGTTGTCAGCAGGCTCTTGATTCTAACTTACCAAATGCAGTGTGCTACATCTCGCGTACCAATAGGATTTGTACCAGAAATTTTATCCTGGACGTGCGAGTTGTGCTGATTATCATTTATTTTTGAAGAGCATGGTCACAAACATAAAAAGAGAATGTAAGCGAAGAATGCGAAAGAGTAACAGGAGAATATGGGGAGAAGAGAGAAACGTCTCATTCGAAATCATGACAAGGACAGTGCCAGTCTGATGAGGTGAATCCCAAAGTATGTAAAGATTTTGGTATGGGAACACGCGTCTAAAGACCAACAACCAAAGAAAAGGCAAACAATGGTGAATGCACTTCAAGGCGCAGTGTGCGCTATCCTAGCCAAGACTCGCACATCAGGCAAAAATTATCCGTTATATTGAGTCTGGTGTGAGATTGAATGGTAAAAATGCACCTTCAACGCCATGTGCCACGCACAAAAGTGTCATAAGTACGAAGGGCCCACAGCGTAAAGCAAATACAAGTCACTGACTGGGACCTTAGGAAGTCCCAGTCCAATAACAGCCTCAGCGGATTGGGGAAAGCAGATCCCTCGATAAGAGATGATCACCGGTTGGTGAACCAAAAAGTCGATATCACAACCGATGGCATGTAGGGCTGAGATTATGGCGAGGGAATGTTCATCAGCACCATACTTCTGCTTCTTCTCATTCCACACTATCTCTCCACGCCCACCCGAGACTATGCTGACGTCTATTACAGTTGCACGGCGATCTCGAACAGCGATTAGGTCAGGTTTGATGAACGACGTAGAAGTAGGGGCTCTCAACTCCTCGAAGACGGTGTACCCCAGTCGACGGAGACGTTTTGCAAGTTCCCTTGCAACCCGATTATGACGAGCACATCTGGCATCATGCGTGATCCAGCAGGATTGCAAAATATGCACCAAACTCTCCGGTTGTCCACAGTTTCCACGACATAATATCGTCTGGCTACCATGACCATGCCGAGCGCTTCTAATTCTCGTCCTGAGCGGGTTACATCGGAGCTGGATACCGCGGAAAAACAATCGAGGAAACACTGTTCTGGAAGTACGAGCCATCGATTCGAGGGCGCCGAAGCGACCAACTCTCGTAAACCGCGACCGTCAGCGCTGTTGTGCAGACTTTCACCCCAAGCAGCCACCAGCTCCTCCTTGGTGTTTACGCATGCTCCATGGACTCGGATCGGAAGGCTGAGATCCCGAACAATTTCGCCAAATGCGGAATCGTTGACCACATTGCGTAGTACTCGGCACTGAGTAGAAAAGAGCCTTTCCATACGCGTTTTCCGCTGCATCGGGATTGTTGCACTCAGAATTGGGATACCAAGTCCCCCATGTTGTTTACCGGCGTGGATGTAGCTGGTCGGGGTGTCCTTCGGTAGACGTAGCCAGCCACGAATATATTGCCTGATGTAGTTGTGCAATCTTTTTAGCGTGTTCCTGCGGACTTGGCCGAGCACGACCGAATATGTCAGCCTTGGTATCAGGTAGTTCCTCGTGATTTCCATTCTTTGATGCGGCTTCAACGGGGCACGCGTCACTTCTTCGAGCAATTTGAGCAAGTGCTGTCGGTGGATGAAGACCCCTTTCCCCTTGGAAGTAGAGGGAATGCCCAAATATGCTACGGTGTCTGTCGGACCCAGAGGAGCGATGGACTTCCATGGTTTTATTTGCTAACTTTTGCACGTCGCGTGCCGACATTTCGTTTGCAAACATCAGCAACTGGTGTCTGCCAACCTGTTTCAGATTACTGCTCTTAGCGCACCCCATGGTGTGCAATTCGTCAGCCCAGAACAAATATTATTATCTTCTGTTGTTTTCGAGGAAACGGTAGTTGGGGCGATTGCCGCAAGTAAAGTCACCCGCTATAATGTGAATCTTCATTATTCGTCAGTGGTACCGCTTAGTTGCGGCCAAGTGGAGCGATTTCACTGATATTTCAAAGACTAATTGTGCGAGCGTAGACGAAATCACCGCCTTGCGCACTTCTATTCCGGCGCAATCAATCAGGTAGGGCGGTTTATTACTGCCCCTAAAAGTGCCAGTAAAATATAAATCAACGAACCCGTGACAGACTGAGTAAGGTTACGCGAAATTTCCATCTACCATTTGTGTCATCTCTGATAGTAAATTCTAATAATGCCAACCCCACTTGACCAGCATCCTTCGAAGCCTTCGGTTAATTGAACTCCTACCTGATATCTTTTTCTACCATTGCGCCTCTCTCAAAGCCTATTGTTCCGTGCATTCCGTGCGCCAAATTTCTCCATCATACCTGCTTTTTGTTCATCAGCAGCGCTGGGTGCCTGCTGAGCACCCACTGAATACCTAAAATACCATCAACCTCAACCAGAACTATCAAACTAATGGCCCCTTAGTCTGTCCAGGTCAGCGGCGCCGGTAACTTAAGCAATTTAAGGAAACTGGGTGAATGTTTATCCTACATTTACAAAAAAGTCACAGTACTGACCGAGAAATTGTTGGCCACTGAAATTAGCCACGGCGAGGCAAAACTGTACATTGATGAACGCTGTCGCGGTCAGCCTGAAACCGCAACCTCCATCGAAATTTCACCGAAAGAGTTGGGCTTGGACTCCATATTAGGGCTATGGGTCATGTACGTATATCCGATCTATCCCCGATTATTCGTCGTCGCCAGCGGATGGTGAATGTTTTGGCGGATCGATCGAGCTGGATGAAAAACAAACCAAAACTTGCTTAGTTGGAAGATTATATTTAGAAAATGTCTAGATAAAAGGCTGCACACTTCTTTGACGCCGTGGGAAAGAAGCAAGTGTGGCTAGGGCGGACAATCGTCGAGTAACTCTGGCAACCACGAGTTCAGACATATTTGCCAGTCAAAGTTGAATATAGTAATGAATGAACACCAGTTTCGAAGCTTTTATCGCATTTATGAAGGAGCCCCCGTCTGCCGGCGAGTTGACGGGTGCGATTTGTAATATATTTAGTTGAGTTAGGTCCAGGAAGTTGCACCTATGACGGTGCCACTCCGCTTCCTGGTAAGGTGCTCTATGACAACAGTCGCTAATATATGTGGAAGTTCCGAGCTACACTGCTTATTTTCCAAAGAAAATAATAAGGCAAAATCATGATCACAAAGTTCGGAAGATATACACACGAAAACTACATGGGAGGGAGGTACATCCACAAGGTTTATGCATTGTGCTCGCCATACGGGGCCCTAAGCGCTGCGAACTAAGAACTAAAATCACTATACAGGGAAATGGAATGGGTCAATAAAAACGGAAGAAGTTATTCACGAAGAATCATCTCAAAACAATTACCCGTAAACCTGTCCGCACTTAGGGGGGCCTTGGGACTCTGATTCCTTGAGCGTTACGCAGCCACAGCACCGCCGATTATACTGAGCTGCGGCGGACAGTGGTTTAGGACACGCTTTCCGCTGTTCAGTGGTGCGTTCTGTCAGTTCCGCAGCGCTGAACCAGGTTTACAGTAATTTTGAAACTTCGGCTGTTTGTCCGCTTAGTCTAGACCATGTATGGTGGCCCATTGTGGAAAAATCAAGGTTCCGGGTGATTTTAAGATCCTCCGACCTAGTGTGTCATTATCTTGAGGACTGCTGTATGAAACTCAAACGATTTGCTAGGCCAGTTTCGGTGGAGTGGTTTGACTGATGATCTCGGGCCCCGTCAGTGGTCCCGTGTACACAGCTGGTGACCGTTCAGTGGTGCTTGGACCACTTCCCACCCTGAGTCCAACAGTGGAATTGGCACTGATGGCCAGGTGTCGTTACTGAGCCTTCAACCGTGCCTCATTCAGCCCAATAGCATCCGCAAAAAACAATGAAACAATGCTCAAATTTATTTTTCCCACGATTGGTTTTGGTTAGTCTCCCTTACGAACTTGGCTATGGATTTCGGGCGATTCGGATAACCACAACGACTTGTCCGCATATTATTTTTCTCCTCACTGCATGAAAAGTGTCTTCTCCATGCTATTTAGTTTCCTATTCAGTATTCTCACTGCGTTGCGCTATGTGCACGGCCCCTATGGGCTTGATTCGAGCGAAGAACTGTGGGGCGTTTATGACCGAAAAATTCTTGAGGCACATAGAAAGTTTCATCCACCAAGCATAGGATTGCTCCTGGTGACATCTGGTGCGTGAATCCACTCCCTACGCTTATTTGCTCTAAGTGCGTGTTCGGTATCATCACTGCTGCTATCTACGCCCAACTGTAGCCCGAATTGGCGGACCGAACGATACGTTCAGTCAGACGAAAAACCATAAAAAGTTGGTCTCTAAGAGCGTACTTCTCGTGTTTGTTATAGTTTGGATTTTTCCACGAGAGCCAACCGTCCCAGCTGAGCGAATCTTCGTTGTCGCTGTGGGTGAAGATGTCAAGTTATCGGCAAGCGTAATCTAGACACATCTGTGTGTTCAAGCTCCACCGGTGCACTTACAAGAAGGTCATGTTTTTCCTTTGGCAGATGAGGTATAGTCCCCGGTGGATTCTTCATTAGCGGCATTTCCCGGGCCTCTGGTGCGCTTCGTGGGTGCTTTCTTCGGTCTGAGCATTGCTTTCATGTACCCACCCTGCTGTCACACATCGTCTAGCTTCTCGTGGCGTTCACCAGATGTTTATTGAAACCTTATTTCCTCAGGTCTTCATGCGAAATGTAGATAAAAAACCACTCGGCCGAAAGAGCCCTGAATTTATAAATGTGAATACCGCTAGACACTGTAGAATGGTTCAAATATTCCTAGACGAAGAGGGAATCTACTGCTTACCGGTTCCAGTAAGACTGTGCTATTGATGCAACGGTTGATGCTGCGGGTCCTACAGAACCAGTGTAGATCGGCAGTTTTGGGTTCTGGTTGTAATTTCTCGCCAGCAAAAAAGGCGGATCGGTTCTCCCAATATTTTTGTATGTGGTTAGGCGCTAACATAAACAGAAATTCTTTCCTAGGTCGGAAACGCTTGTTCCTCGAACTGCATGCCGAACAATCTTAGGTGTTTGCACATTCTTTACACGGACAGAACTTTGAATATATATGTTCCGGCAATGACGCAATAAAACTACCATAAACCTGCCTTGATATGTACAGAAGACGTGCCTTCACCTTCCTAAAAAGCCGCCAAATTTTTTCTGTGGACATCATGGCAGCCACCAAATAAGCTGCGACACTAGCAGCTAAATTGTCAGGACGGCTTTAAATTTCAGCTGGAATGCTGCTTCAGTTGAAACATTAGGTGCACTGAGACAAAGTTTCTCAACCTGTTGTGCCAGGGCAACGAACTAATAACGACGGGGAAATGAGGCAGTTCGGTGGCAAAAATTATGGTAAAGGCAAAGCCGTCAGGGCAGATTTCCGGTAGATGGGTGGCAGCCACAGATTTCAGTTGGCTGCACTTAAGTGCTATTTGTCTCCTTATCCACTGCGTTTATCTCAACAACCTGGTCTTAAATATCTTACTCGGCTTAAACTCAACAAATTTGTAACAAAATGATTGCTGATGACGGTAATACGCTCAGTGGAGGCCATGTCCTGAGAGTTTTGTGGTCACTACTGCCACTCCTAAAACTTACACTAGTCGGAAAGCGACGGTCACTCACCTTGCGTCATCCGATACCGGCACACCAATGACAAATACTGCCGACATCTCGTAACCCTATATCTGAGATATTCATGCCATTCCGTGGTCCATTTGTAGAGCAGGACGTTCTTCTGCAACCAAGTGAGTCACGGGCAAAGGATTACCAGAAGGGACACCAAAATTGACCTATGAAAATCAAAAAGGTTCATTTATGCCTATCCACTTCTGCGCTGGACGGTGCTCGAACACCACACTGAACACGTGGTACATGACAGACCCCAGGAGTGGATGCCTCAAGGTAGTTGACTTCAGATTTCAGGCTGACGATGGAAATGCCAGGCTTTGTTGTCACGGGTAACGCCAAACTATCACGACTTACCTCAGAGTTCGAGTGGTCATCCGTGACTGATCTCAGAATAACATACTGACCGCCTAGGAAGCAACAGTTGCAACCCGGGCAACTTCAAGTCAAATCTATGTGATGGTCCCATGAACAGTATTCTCAAATGGGATGTCAGACCAAAACGATTGACGATAAACGAAAATGGCCACGGCTGCTTAGCGAACTGGTCACGCACCAAAGAAAGCAGGGCTCTGATTGGTCAGAATGTGCGTCAACCAGAATCGAGTATGTTAACTTGGTGTCTAGCCGCCCATTACGGATATGCCGGGCTGACCGCAAGATGCTCTCTATTCACCCGACAGATACAACGGTAGTGATTTTCCTTCGTCTCCATTAAAGACCGCATCGATCTACAGCGCCTTATGAGACTCCATAAAGTGTAGATAATCTTGTTACTAGCTCCCACATGATTTACGGGCACCACCACTGGCTCGCAGTTGCTGACCTCCAAGTAATAATTTGGGCGATTGTGCTGAAATTTCTTACTAGTCAGAAACAGATGATGTTCTGCGCTCAGCTGAAGAAGTCATCCCTTTTTTTCCGTACGCCGAGTATCGACTCCGAATCTACCACCTAACTGTGATTCTTCCTGGCTCAGTAGTTAGGGCTCGAATTTACTGGCCTGAAGATCCTTGGTTCAAACCTGATCTCTGCCTCTCAACTTCCCCTTTCTAGGCTTGAGAAACTTGGCAGTATCCCAGCCCTCGTGCTTCCTTTTGGTAGTATGGCAGTTAGGTATCTCTCAGCCCCAGCGTCCTCGTCACATCCA
>NW_008751678.1:3055115-3086147 GCF_000715545.1 Opisthorchis viverrini | reverse complement strand
ATCACGAGTTAATGGGTTATGCGAATGTAGTCTTGACACCACTGCCCTGTCCTATGCTGCCACAGTTGCGGACATTAAAAAAACCTGACTCTCAGCAGTGAATACTGACGCAATCACGAAGTGACTTTACCTTATCGTGACGGTGTGTGTGTGTGCCTACGTGACCCATTAAGCTATCCTAAGGTGTGTGACATTCGCATAATCTGTTGCACCAGGTCGGGCAACGACTCGAGGTCTAATCAACGCAATTTTCTGGCTCTAGAGTTTGGGGGTTGGAACATTTTTTGGTGACTCGTTCTGTAAAAATAGAAAGCGCAGTTGCATTTTCCTCCAAACACCACTGCCCTATTTCCATGCTTTTGAGTCAAAGGATTTCGTGGACGACCCCAATTGTCCTCCTCTCTAGGTGTGGGCACCCTGGCACTATCCTAATCCTCGTACAGATGTGATACCTACAGCGATCAGTAATGTCATGCCACTTCGGTCGTCACTTGATGTCACCAGTCGGGTCGCCTTACTTGCTGCTTACAGCAAGGTGGGAAAACTAAAACATGCCGCTGCTGACATCTCCCTTCTAATACTTTCGCGCATTCGCTCTTCTACCTTACTCCACCCCAATTCGACTACTCTCACCGCAGGTCCTAGCACTAGGACTGTCCACTTTGTTCGCCGTGAACCACACGCAGCTGCAGTTTTTGCGTGTCCGACTTCAGTATCAACCCTAAACACTCGGAAGTCTGTTTCTGGACCGCTGCAAGCCGGTTTGCTTAGGTTCCTTTAATGTTCGTAGGCGGAAGCAAGCAAGACGACAAATATGTGTTGCTGGTACGCTGGATCGTCTGTGCATAGATGTATGCTGTCTGTCAGAACCAAGTGTACAGGACGCCAGTACTGTATTTGAACGGACACTTCCTCGCTCTCTTCCGTGTTTCGACCGCGTACCTCTAGAGGCCGGTGCAGCTAGATATACTGGGGTAAGCGTTCTGCGGGATTCGAAGCAAAATCCACCGCTTGAGAGACGTTTTTATCCTTAGCCATCTAGAATCAAAGAAGGGCGGTTGTCGAATTCTCGATAATATGGACTCTTCAGTGTGCTCGAGATAGCCCGATTGTTAAGGCCCGGAATTACTGACTGGTTGGTCCGTGGTTTAAACCCAGCCTTTTTCATATCTATCAGTGCTCTCAACGTTTGGTCAACCTGGCAGTAAATCAGTCCTCGCGCTTACTTTTTTGTGGCATGGCAGTTAGGAACCGAAGAGGTATTACAGCTGAACGATCTTCCTCTTCCACAAAATTCACCATTTGCCTCAACCACTGCTCTGTTGATTTTATGTCGTAAAATATATACACACTACAGCAAAACGAGTCAACCATCAGGGAAAAATATTTGCAAATAAAGGGACTGACAACGTGTTGTCGAACCGCACGCCCCAGAAGCTGCTTATACCGTTTGTTTACAGTGTCACTTAGGGACTGCGGATTCTGAGTTGCTTTAGTCGTGCCCATATCCATATACCTCTATTTGTCTCTCTAGGATTCGAGGAAATATTGTCTGATTTCCCCCGTATCAGTCTTGTTAAACATCTTACACACACCGCCGATCGATGTGATGTAGTCTCATTGAACGTCTCCACAGATAACTTGAAGTCTGCTCACAGGCTGGAACGATCTGTTCCCTACATGGGTACTTGTTTACTGCATAAAACGTTGAGGGCATGTTGAGGTCCATGTTTCGTCGGACCTTGAATTATGGAGCTGTCCTCCAATGCACCCATTGAGGAACGTTGACATTCTCTTCTGTACAAGAAACTCCAGCAGGAAGATCGCCATAATTTTTCAGGGATTGATTGTTGGGCAATGAGAACAGAGTTGATGATGTCAGGGGTACCGGATTTGGCGTTTAGGGTTCGAATCGTTTTTCTATTGGCTGCGGTAATTCACCTTCGAAAGCTGCACCCATGATGATTCCGGGGTACATGCGCATGCATACTTTTATGTTGATTTTAGCGGGTTGACTATGTTTGTGTGACTTTTCCCGCACTAACAGCTTTTATCTTTGAGGAGCATGATTGCAAACCTGGAAATATAAGCTACACATGTAGAAAGTTTCGAGTATGTTAAAAATGGGGAAGGTTCTGCTCACTAACGTACCACTGATCGTCTTCCAGTCAGACGCAATTATCTCCAAGGTATGTAGAGGATGTTTGACATGAAAATACAAATGTAAGGGCCGACAACCGAAGAAACAACAAACAATTCCTAATGCCCTTCAACGCTCACTAATTCTCAGCACAATCAAGACTTGAACACGGCGCACAATATATCCGTCATATAGGATGGGCTGTGCTACGCAAAAAGTGTCTTAATTACGTAGGCAGCGTAAAATGGTGCGCAAACACTAGCAACCGAATGTGACTTGGGAAGCCCCAGTCCTGTAATAACCTTGGCATTTTGTAGAAAGCAGACACCTCGGTATGAAATGATCATCGGTTCTGAAAAATGAAATCAACGTCACAATGGCAGAGGCGATAGCGGGAGCACAGTCGTCAGCGCCATACTTCTCACTTTGTGCAAGCACTCCGCACCCATCCGAGGTTATATTTATGTCTATCACCGTTACTTGCGCCACCGAACAACAACTACGTCAGGTTTGATGAAGGATGTCGAAGCAGGTGCACCCAGCTCTCCGGAGATGGTGTCCCAGGTGATGGAGACATATTCCAGCTCTCTTGCATTCTGATTTCGATGAACACTTCGGGCATCGTGCTTAATTTGATAGGACTGCGGAATATGGACCAAGCTTTCTGGTTGACCTTACTTTCCACAACGAAAGATGGTCTGTCCACGTCGGGCATTCTTATCTGTTATCCTGAGCAGGTTGCACCGAAGCTGAATACCGTGGATAAATACTCCAGGATATACGCGTCCTGAGAACACAATTCATCCACTGAAAGGGGTGGATCGGCAAACTCGCAGCGTTTTTGTGCAAACTGTCCTCCCAAGCAGCCGCCATTTCCTCAGTGGTGTTTTCCTTGGACCCCGATTAGGAACAATGGGGCTGCCAACTACGGGGTCGTTAACCACACTGCATAGCACTCGGTACTGCATAGACAGCAGGTTTTCCATACGCACTTTCCACTGTATCCAGATAGTTCCTATTCGATGGATGGTTGGGTTGGGGCCACTCGATGATTCGTCCGGGCACGACCATTTAGGCACACGCAACTCGGTTTTGCTACTGATAGACGTCCGACCAGGAAAATATTGTTCCAGTCTCACGAACAGCGCCGATATAACTTGTCAGTCAGGTGCAAGGATGATTATATCTCCGGTTGTGAACAGCTGACCCAGTAAGTCTACTCGGACATGCTTATTTGTATTATGGTGAGGGGAGTGCGCGTTTCCACCGTGTTGACTCAGACCAATCTTCATCGAAAACAATCAGCACAGGCCAACTTAAACGACGAGGCGCGCGCCAACATCTCACAAAAGTAAACTCGACGGTGGGCTACCAAACTAGCTTTCGATTTGCCGTAGTCCCCCCCCTCCCGAGTCTCTACTGTGTACTGGTTGGCAGTGGTGCAGATGCATCAGCAGGGTCGTGTTGTTTACTGCCGAAACTAACCGGTACGTTGAAACCAAATAAGGCGGTTGGCCCCTCCTGGAGTTGCTGAACCCTTAGCTCACTTAGACTAACTTCTGGACTACCCAGTGGACTCCACACCCACCGACTGTTACTACGAACGCTGTAATAATGGTGTTATAAGTTCTATATGGAAAAATTCAAGTGTTGACGAGCAAAGAATTCTTTGCCTACCCTTTGCATTGTATTATCAAAGCATTTTTCCTGGTTTATCCAGCAATACTATGCTCCACAATTCATCAGTTTCTTCCCTCCATCTAATTCTGGTTAATCATTTTGGCCTTAAGAATGAAACAATTGGGTTTCCTGCCCTCATGCAAGGACGAACTGAAGGTAACAGTGTACTGCAATGTTTGGGTCTTTCCGAATTCCGAAACCAACACTTACAGATGCTCTTTTTTTTTCTCCCATTAGAAAATGGTTGTTTAGAATGGACATTAAATGTGGATCACATCAGTGCTGGAATTGGGTTGCATTTGAGTACAGCTGCTTTCTTACATTTGTCAATACCCTTTGGTTTCGTGCGTTCCAATGAAGTGGACGCTGGAAGTGCGGGAGAAGTCGTCCGCAACCCACCCATTCCCAATACCTACCTACGGGTGGAATTCGAACTCGTCTGTACTGCTTGTGAACTGATTTTGCGCCAGGTAAGTAACTAAGCCAGCTAGTTTTTGAGTAAAGGTGTTCTTCTGGTTCATGCCGTTCCCAGCGTTTGTTGAGAGAGTATGCCAGGAACCAAATCGTTGAGTGGTACATTGTTTTTCTTACCTTGGTTTGTTTTATAAAGGCCCCTAAGGAATGGGAAGATCGCTTGCGCAAGTGAAACGTTTTCGACAAATCCGGTAATTGATTCTTACGTTATAGGGTTCGCATCACTAGGCAGGCCAATTTTCGCGTTAGATTTCCTGCCCGCCCCGCATCATATGCTAGCAAGTTGCTTGATAAGAACCCTAGTTTCATATTAACCAATCCGGTGAACATCGACCACCAAGTCCATTGTGAAAAAAATTTCCCTAGTAATTGCATCGAATACCGCCTCATACGCACAGAGGATTGTACGGCTGTGTGAATCATGGTCGAGTTAGTTGGTCACCTTTTCATATAATGTGATTAATAGTGGATAGCCAGATCATTGAAGGGAGAACCTGATATTTACCACAGTACAAGATTAGATTTCAATGGGATATTTGATGACCACTCAAACAGAATATCTGACAATTCGCCAGTAGTTGGATTGCCCGAAAACTCAAGAGCTGGTCCGGCGGCCCTCGAGAACTGACGAGCGGGCGCGTAGTCATGTGGTAAATTACCTGGAACAGATGACCAAACGATCGTGTGTCCCATCCTTTTACGGCCACCTGATTCGTCAACAGTAGTGCATAAGACCCCGTGTTGCTGGGCTTGTAGGGACCCACCCACATCTTTACGATTATGCCTACCGAGATAGGATGCATGAAAATGCTCGAACGGAAATTTCAAGTGAGTGTTTTTGCTTGCGGGTGAGGTGCTTACTGTGACCTTGGCGTTTGCTTTAATTTAGTTTGTCTTTGGTAACCAGCACGCTGTGCGGTTAGTGTTTCTTTGGCTTTCAATACTGTCATCTATTCACAGCAACGTGACACCGTCAACACCCCCTTGATCCAGTGGTTGGGAAAGGCGGAACGTCAAAACTATACGTAAGTTCTCATGCACATCGCTAGATGATTCAAATTGTTATCACCCCCTCATATGATGCCCAACTATTTCCACAATGTCTCTCGATAAAAATCTTATGCTGACTCACAATGAATATCCTACAATCACAATAGAAATTAGGGTATTTTCATAAAGGGAAATGCTGTCAAGGTTGCTGAAAACTCTTCGACAGCCCATGACCTTCTTGGGGCTCATCAGGTAGGTGCAATCCCCGCGTTTCCATCAACCTCGTGTTCTACTTATGGGTTCAAGTAGAGCATAAGGTTGATGGAAACTCAGAGACCGCGCCTACCTGATGAGCCCCGAGAAGGGTGAAACCGGCCGTGGGCTGTCGAAGGGTTTTCAGCAACCTTGTGAGTGGTTTCCTTCATGAAAATATACTGCGATATCTCGAATATAGTGCCAACTGAAACATGAGGCAGCCTGTGTGCAGCAAATTCAGTTGCAGAATACCATAAACGAGAGATTCATTTGAGTCTCTCGTGAAAACCAAAGAGAAATTAGGGTAGTTTGATATGGAGTGAAGGCGGCGTAATATTTTTCCATCTTCGGCCTGAACTTCCTAGTCTGGGTTGTTGATCCACTGAATCACCAGTGATCATTCAGGCAGACGAGTGATAATGTGAACAGAGCGGACACATGCGCAGGTTGGATTGTGTGTATGGGGATGCGAATAAACATTTTCAGGCTTAGGTTCGGGACGGTGAAAGCCGGTCTCTGATGTGTGTACACAGATGATTTCAGTGCCTGAAAACGTGCTATCCAATCGACCGAGAGGATTTATCCAGATCGCGATACTGTGTCTGGTGAGAATGTGAAGAGTTAGTTGGATCTGATTAACACTGTTTTCGATATGTCGCCTTTGTTCCACGTTTCATATCGTATCCTGTTTAGCCCACCGCTAACACAAAGCTCTGCAATGACGTTGGCCCTATCCATTTGGTGGGTGTTCGCAGAAATCCAATGTGTCATTATGTAAACAGTCCGAATATTTTGTAGCGCCTGAGACTGCTGAGTGTATAGAGGTTAGTATGCCCATGATAGATGTTTGTGAGGTTCGCATCCATTACCCGTTTCTAAATGAATTACTCACTCTCCTTCCACGTGCGGTTCGCTCCAATGTACATTTGCTGATAGTTTTGGGAAAACGAAGCAGCAGGTTAGATATTGAATGGATTTATTGAATTCGTAATTTGCAAGCGCCAAAAATTCAAGGCAATGTTTTTCCATATTTCGTCCATTGTTGTGAATACATAATTTCTTGAGTATCGGACTTTCCTCATCTGAAGCTACAGCTCGTGCTTGTTGTAGCAAATTAACAAGACATTGCCTATGTAGGTGGAAGATATGGGACATCCCTATGTGTTTGTTCGTCGGTACATCAGATCCGTGGCTGGCATAGAATGACCCTAGCGATTGTAGAGAGCCGGTTGGGGTATCATTTGTGTAGGGTCGTTCAATACATGTCCGTCCACAAACGCCGCTTCCTCATTATTATGATTACTATCATTATTATTGTTACTATTATCACGAGATTTTCTGAATATTGATTTTTTCCCGTTGCTTCCTAATACACTACCTTACTTTTCGGTTTTCAGCTTCACGATTGAAGATTCTGCTGCTGTGAACTTCACCTGGGAATTTCGGAAAAAAGCACCTAATCCTGAAGTTTCACAAAGTGACCTGCTACTGGAGCATGTGAAGATCTATCAACTGGAGGTGACAAACGCTAAGCTGTTGGGAACCATTGGCTGTAGAAAATGCTTGAAAGGTATTCAGGATGGGAAGTGAGTATTCAGTGGTAATTTTACGTATCAGGGGATCCTAGAGCGTGTTACCGCCTGGAGGTAATTTTATTGTGAGCATGTGTGTTCGAATTCCCCATCATTCTCACGCTGGTACCGACCTCGTGCAATTTTGAATACTCAGTTATGTTACCTCACTTCGTTTATTACCGCAAATCATATGTTTGATTTGGCAGCAGAGAAAAGCGCGAAGACCACACTGGGTGTAGTACACGCCTAAAACAAGCTCAAATGTTTATACAAAGCATCCCTTTTATGAATATGAACTGTAAAGGTTGTGGGTTTTCGACCCGTACCCATTATGAAGTGGATGACAAACTTTGTTTGCTCGTAATCCAGTGGTTTAGTTTACACCAACTACTGAACATCTTGTTGCCCGTAGTAACTGTCGACATCAGTCACATTTGTATGTGTCCAACGTTTCGTAACACAGTGGTGTCCTAATTGAGTCACACCTTGCCAATCTGAAAGTGAACTCTATCTGCATTTCATCTGGCGCCTATAGAGATTCTACTCAGAGAGGTCGACTCAAAGCCGGGTGGTCCTTTGCGAAAATACGCGTTACTATTGGAATTGACTGAGGGAACCAATCCAAAGTCGGTTCTTTTGGTCTCCAGCGGAAGACCATTCTACACACCGTTTTGCTCTCTGGTCCTGGAGATATCGATCATTGGAATCAAGTGCACGTGTGCTGTCACTTGTGATTTCCATGGAGTGGTTCCTGTAGCTGGTCAACTCGAGAAATACTTTTGTTTGTCACGACAAAGGCAAAAGTGTTGCGTCAAGAATAAGGGTATGCAAATTTACAGCTGACCGTCTGTGCATCAATAAATCACAGAGGAATTCCAGTCAAGTTAAATACATTTAGCTTTCAAGGGAAACTCATCGGGTAACTGTTTCTGTTGGAGAAAAATGCCAGCCTGGTGAGTACGGATAACTTCCGACATTTTAGGTTTCCTCTTGATTCCAAAAAATGATCAATTCTTCACAGTAAAACTGACCCAAACGGGAAAACCTACTGAGCTGTACTATTTACGTGCTCTTTTTAACTACCACACACGGTTAGAATATTGTACGAACGTGTTCGCGCTTCAACATTTTTGGTATGCTTTTGCTGTGTGACAGTGATCCCTGTTAGGATAACTTGTGGGATACTAGCAATGAGCGAGACCCAAATCGTGGATAAAGACGTCTTGTAGAATGGACTACTGAAGTACCGTGCCATCTGCTGTGGTGCGGTCGATCTCTGGCGTCCCTGTTTGTACTTTATCCCACGAGGAAAAGAAAATTCTGTTTAGCTTTCACTGTTTGTAGGTTAACTTGTGCGGTTCCGTTACATTTAGTTCCGACTCAGTGTAAAACAGCTATTGTTAAAAACACTCCATGAATGGGAGCACTCCGAATCTAGAGGGCGTAGGGCGTGTCCGTACCCTAACTCTGATCTTTTTGTTCTGTCATTCAGAAAAGCAGCAGGTGAATTGTAGACTAATTCGATTGGGCCGGAGGGCAATCAATATACTGACCAATGCCAATATCCCCGGATATTTCATTGACATGTTGGAGTGTATTGATTGGGGTAAAAATCGAGGCACTCAGCTGTCGTCGCCCAACTTCCATCCAACTCTGTGGATTGCTGTAAGATAGGGGTGAATTCCTCAGCCACCGCTTGTAAGATCTATTTGTCTCCATCCGGGAAAAGGTAACTCTCCAAGACAATTGGGGAGAATCTGTGATAGTACCCATTTCAGGGAAAGAGAATTGTAGTGATTGCGGTAATTACAAACGGATCAACTTGACACCAGTTTTAACAGGATCCTTGCAGTCACTTTTCCTTCTTTGCTTTATGATGGTCTTTGAATTGTTGACTCGAGGGCATCAAGCGGGATTGTAGCCTGTTAGCAATTGAGCTGACCAAATCTTCGCACTCCGTGCTAGAACAACGCCATACAAATGGACCACTCATAGGAAAAGACACGTGCATTTCTGGTTGAACAGATCAGTTATCCCGTCCATTGGCGCGCACTTCGCACCCACAGAGTATAAAGTCATGCTCCTGGACATGCAGTCATTTAACATCCACTTACAATCCAAGGAGAGTCACTCGACTGGCGGCTTTTGGAAGTTGTATTAGTTCCGGTCGTAATGTGACACCTGAAGTAAATGCAAGAATCTGGTCATCTTTGTGACATATCCCTAAATCTCAAGGGATAATAGCCACTTTTTTGGAGCAGTTTTTACTCAGTTTAGCGTAGAGTGTAAACCTTAAGGGACTAAGCAAACCTGACGGTGGAGCCTAAAATTAGTAATCAGGGAACTCGTCACTGTAAGTGGGGCCAAAATTTGGGGCAACGCAGTCCTGTACTCATCGCCGCGCCTGCCACAGAACTGTCGCCATCAGTGCGTGGTCGTCAAGAACATTAGTTCTTACCAAAAAGTCTGAATTCCATACAAAACACTTTTCGCTCACACTCTACACACTAAACTTGTGGAAGCTATTGCATCCACCGTATAGCTATCTGCTGCTTGTCATTTATAGGATTGTTTGACAGGAAAATTTGGCAGCTGAAACTGTTGTAAAGTGGGCGGTGATCTCTATGTAATGAACTGCTATTAAGTTACAGTAACTGCAGACACATTCTTCCCACTCATCTTTTCTGGTCAAGCCTCTGAGTGTGAACCATTTTGCCATTCCAGATTTTACCGGTGCTTGTGACAGATCGTTATGTTGCACAACCCGCTGTATTCTCACTAACCAATTTCTTCAGTTGCTTGAGCCTATTACTTTCTTTGGCTGTTGAGTCATCAGCAACATTTATTTCTGGTAGCCTTGAGTAGCCCACCGGATAGCAAACAGAGAACTATATTTCGAATGATTCTTGGATGACGGTTCCCGTTCGGTCACGCTGCATACTTGATGTTTCACTAACTGACTCCAAATAGCACTATTTCGGTGGTCTTGCGCTATCCGGTTACCCAGCACAATAAATCTGGACACAGAGACCGATGCATGCCTGTGGTGTCTTAGTCTCCAGCACTAATTTTTCCAAGGACGCATGTGGTGTGATCCGTCTGGCGGAACGCATCTATATTTTCATCTTTGTGGGTGATGCGGGTGTTCAAGTTGGGCTGTCGAACTGCGTCTGCATGGTAGATTCGGGGTTAATTCCTATCCCGCAGATAAGTGGGAGTTACTCCCGATCATGTACTTGAAAATCATTCTACTGACAACACGATGTAACACTCATTTTTGTTGTCATCCTGTTTGTATTGCCGATACTTCTTCTTCTCGGGCAAATGTTCTGGTAATAGCTCCCTCTGCATATTAGGCATCTCAGTTTCCAGTAAACTCAAATGGTGAACCTAGCGGGAAGGTAACAGAATCCCAATCAGTTGAAAAAAATTTCAGAATTGTCTGCGAATCAGTCGTTTCGGAAGGCTTTGCTAAACAAACGGTAGTTTCTAACTGGGGGACGTTTCGCTTCATCAGGCAAGTGAGCAGGTTACCCATCAGCAATACCTCTTCAGACTTGCACACTAGATCGGTGTTGAATGTGAACTAAAGGGTCTTATCGGTTAGTGTAGTTGCTTCATTCTTACGGTTGATGGGTTGAGGGAATTTCCGATTATTTTTGATCGGTTTCGTTTCCTTAATCCTCTGGTTCGAGGTGCTTTGCTTGATGATTCACCTTAGGTGCCACTGGCCGATTTTGTTAGTTTATGTGTGCTTGTGGGTGCTACAAAAATTTAGTTGGGTGAATGTTGGGTGTTACTAAGTGCACTTCATACCTAAGCTATTTTTGCTAACGACTCCTCTTCCTGATAATCACTTACCACCAAGTGTTAGCTCGACTGATCCAAAACAGTTTTCCACATGCTTGTCAGTTCTCTGCCTTCTGTTCTATTTACACTGGTATACTTAACGATTTTCACCGCCTCGGCCATCAGTCTCTGTGGCGTGGACCCTATTCCTCGCCTCAAAACCTCTACGTTTTCTAAATCCATTTTGAGTTCCGTGTCTAGTGCATGTTTCGCCATTGTTTATTCTTTCAGTAAGCTTGATATTCATCTGCATTTCTTGGTGACCTGTTTATTTCTTTTCTGGGCTCTCCGATTCTGGCCGTCGGTCCTATGTAGATCTCAGTGCAGTCGTCGCATTTAATTTTGGTGATATAGTTTCTTGGTCTGTTTGTAGGGAAGTGTTGCTCCAATTACCATGGTACAGAGCGCAGTGTTTCTCTTCTATAAAGCTACTTTTATGTCAGCCGTGCTTAGTATCTTCTGAATGACTTCCGTTATCACTGGTTTATATAGAGCACCAACTGTCTCAAGCCATTCTGTTTTGGGTTTCGCCACAGGATCCTTCGTAATTGACACCTAATCCAATTAGTTGGATATCCACTACCCCGAAGTTTGTTCTTTACTATAATGTGGCCCGCTGTCCGATCAACTTTTTCTGTGCACGGGCTCTTGAGCGGCTAAACATCGACGCGGCAATACTCGCGAATACCGTCTTCGGATGGGCAGACGAGTTGTTCAAAATTGTCCCAATGTCAGTAAGCTTCTCCTACACTGTGGTTTTTTAGTTCTCCTCCGACCTTATTTGTCATGTAGCCTAAGAAGGGCAATGTACCCGTAGTTGCCCGTTCTCCATGCTAAACATGATGGCTAGATTCAGGCCATTCAGACAGTTACGAAGCTCATAGACCTTGTCTCGTTTCATCACGACGAAGTTGTCATCTACATAACGCCAGAATATGTTGGGTGGGCACGGGAAGCCGGCTAAAACTTTCTGTTCAACATCGCCCATAAAACTGTTTGACAAAACCGGAGATATCGAAGATCCCACTGCTATACCTTGTTCTTTTGTATAAACCAGGGACTTAAAACAAAGTGGGTGATATTCAGGCATGCTTCTATACCTTTAACTATTTCATCTACCGTAATTTGTGTCCTTTCTGAAAGAGTGGTATCTACTAGTAGCGATTGCTTGGCTACCAAGCTCTTCTGAAACGAAAAGCTAATGAGATTGTTTTCTGTGCATTCTTTTCGGTGTACTGTGGTATTTTACCATCATATCAGGTCTGTTACCATATTTATCCTTTTGTGTGCGGAGTACTCTCTAAGATAATTACGGAAAGTGTACTATCGACCGCATGTTTCTAAATGCATCGACAGTTATTCTGTTGAGTCTTCATATCCGGTCTCAGCAAACTTCATCGTTCAATCCTTTTGTTTCTCATCACTACAGCACTTTGGTGTGCTTTTGTGCAGTCGGTGTGATAGTCTTTCTTTTGCACGTGTGCTTGTCCGTCACTGTGCACAGCTTTCATAAACTGTTGGTTAGTCTACAGAGTGCTGATCTGATAAATATGACTCAACAGTTTTCTCTCAACTTGCTTAACAACCTGCAGTAGCTGGATATGTTGAACCTACGTTTACGTACACAAATTGTGGCATAAACTTTGGGTTTTCGCGACGTTATTCACCAGCCACGCACAAAACGTGCTTATTATCCAATAAATCTATTCGCAGTTCCATTGCGTCCTTTTTCACTCGCAAATTCATTGAATTGAGCGTTGTATCCATGGTGGTCTCCGTACACTTGAATCTATAAGCAATTTATGCACTTGTTTTACGCACCCCGGTTTTCAACAGATGCATCTCCTGTCCACCTGGCTTGTTCTACGCTTCTGCAATCAATGAAACAACGCGGCAAGAAGTTGTCGATTGCACCCAGTGTCCTGAGAACACGATTCTCCAGACTGATGCACACGCAACTCGCACAGTGTCAGAGGCCTGCATCCCTTGCGAGCCGGGAACCAAGGCGGTAAATCACAGTGTCTGCGTGGTGGATACAGCGCCGGTCGTTAGCAATGGAATGCTGTATAATTTGACCGAGCTGCTCTTGAAGTAAGCAACTTTCCGGTCTTTTTGTAATAAACGGACTAGCGGAATTACGGTCGTGTTGCTCATTCATCTATCCAATAGAAATCAAGGGACGTCAACAAGTGTTAATGTGGTAAGCTGTTTTAGTGGCATTAATGCAAAAAAATCAGGGGTTACCACAAGGTTGAAAATTTTTTACAGGTTACCTTCAGTTTATTTAGAACTCTGTGGAATTGAGTGGAGCTCAAGACAGACGATTGGTTAAAGCGCTGAATTGCTGTCTGGCATATTCGTTTTTGGAAACCGACCCCACCGATTCGACTGATCCTGCCTAGGCTTTCACAGTCTGACATTATCTAAGCCCATGTGGCTCCCTCTGGTTGGCACGGTAGGTTGTACCGAAAGGGTTTCACAGTTGAACGATTATTATTCTTTTGGTTTGTTAGTGGTCTATTGTCTCTGTTTTATTATCCCCACGGACACTGCGGCTTGTTTTTGGCTCTAGCTATCCAAAGCAGTTCTAAAACTCACCTCAGTGATTTTTTTCTTTTTTTGTCTTATGCAACAGGAACCGTACTGTGTATGGAGCCAATTTGTTCACACCCACTGGGACCAAGTATCACTACGAATACCACCTTTCCTTCATGTATGGTCACCCTGTGCGTTGCGTGGAGGAGTATGAATCAGTGGTAAGTTGAATGGTAGAATTTCCTCTCAGGCGACGTGGCTCACATAGTTGATTAATACGACCAACATTATTTATTAGAATAAGACACTGAACAGTGTCTCCGAGTTGTATGGGAAAGTAGGTTATCACTCTACTTCCTTTCGGTCTGTTCGATGATCTTTCCGGAGACTCATGCGCGTTGATTTCAAATGCTCGTAATTATCATCAATAATCGTCGATGTTCTTTCAACCGTCTTTGTTCATTCCATGAAGCCCTGAATCTAGTCTTTACCAGAGTTCCATCTTGTTTTCACCGATATCCGGTTCACTTTACCCGATAGATTGAACCTGTTCTAGTTGTCCTTTTCGGCTTATTCATGGAATCCGTTCAGTTTAGTCGTCTTTTGGTGGTGAGCCTTTTTCTTGCTTCCTGCTCCACCTACCTAATATTTGTGGTGATCACTTTGGGACAACACTTAACCAGGCATTCCCAACACTGTTTTTTGAAAACGATTCATTCCGTTGATATCTTATTTTGTATGTACGTTGACTTCCATCAAGCAAAAGATGTGCCAAATTACTACTTGCAGTGACTGTAATCACAAGGGATATCTCTCACTACTGTTTAAATCAAATGCTTGAGCCCCAAGGTCTGAGCGTTTGGTGTACTGAATTTACTTATGTGCGTTTATGAGAGTTTTTGCTGCTAAACTGGTCAAGGTTGGACGGACGTACTGGGGATTAGTCCTGTTTTGTCAGAGTTGATTGTGAGTTGTCAAAAGATTATGTTTGGGAGGTTTAAAGGACTTTCAAGTCTCTGGCCATTGTTATCTTAGGATTATCTTAGGATTTCACAATGAGACAGTCATTATGTACTACTGCGAGAAACTCTCTGAGACTAGCAGAACGTTCCTTCGGCGCGATCATTTCCTGTTGAGAGGGAAGACGAATATGAACCACACTCATTAGTTACTCAATAAAACGAGTCTGCCAAGTGGTCATTTGTGACGGTTTCCTGGTTTGTTGTGTCTGTTTTGTTTCGATAGCGCAGCGAGCAAACAATAATATGAGCGGACTGTGACGATATTTTATCACCAGCTATGTTGCCTGATCTCGACTGCTAGTGCAACGGAATAGCAAGAAGACGAAACCTTGGTCGCAACTTTAATGCTCCGAACAATAGTGATTTTCATATATATATATTCATAGTTTGACCCTGAAAAAAATACCGGAATTTTGTTTACACAAGATAGAGATATTGATATCCCCAACAGTCGCACCCAATCAAACTCGAAGGTAATCCATTAAAAGCCCCCATATAGATGTATGTGTGTGCGTGTAAGAGCAAAATGACTGTGGTCATCGCTTAGTCGTGACTTGCTGTGCATCGCCTCGTTCTACATTCTAACCTCAGTATGTTTGAGTCTGTGTGCTGGGTAATACCATAAGAGAGTGTCACACAATGTGATAAACATTTTTCGGGAAATGGATGTTCCGTTTTGTCTGGTCATCTTTTTACATCGTGTCTACAGATAGCGTAATCAATAAAGCCTATTTGAACGCAAAAATGCGTATTATGGACGTCTAAAGTGAATCCTATGCCGAAATTTCCCAGCGTGGACATTTAGTTAATATCGATTAACTCGGTTTGTCTACTTTATAGGTGGTGCACTACACGGAAGCGTTAATATGTCGCCAAACTATCGTACACGTACCTTCTGCGCCCAATAAGAAGCAGCGTGTTCTACCTCTCAGGTGAGCTGTTATTTTCTATTGCCATGAATTAGATTATGCAGTCTCTTGCAAATGCAATGTAATTGGTTTCTTCGGTCCGGTGGCGAACGGGCATTTGACAGCTTGTGTAACTAAACCTCTAGGACAAACAGTCATCTTGGATGATTCGCTTTTTAGTTAGATGTTAATCAGTTAGCTGCATACACATATGAAGAAGTGTGCTGATAGTTTGGAAAGTTTGGTTCGGTAATTTTCGTTTTTCCGAGTTCTGAGGCTTCGCCATGCTGCTTCAAAAAGTAGAATTTTGTATGTTGTTGGCGATGTTGCGTAATATAGTTTACCTTGGATGGTCTGCTTGGTTGTTGGGCTGTCTGCTGAGCTTGTCAGTTGTATTTCATCACCAATCCAGGTGACATCGTCAGTGCGGGTTTGGGTGGGTCAATCCCTTCTTTTTTTTGCGTGTGTTTACATAGTTTCTAAGCCGTATCTGCCAGCCAATGTAATTAGTCGCTCCTGAGATGGCTTTCGCGTAAATTCGTTGAATCTGGGTCCCGTTGTGATCTCATTTCCTCGTATATGGTTGGTTCGTCGGGCGCCTTCAATCCGACAGTTATGTTCCTCCGCTGTGACTGAAACGTTTCCTTCTTGCTTTGTCTTCCGCTTTCATTCCACTCGATTGGTTTCATGAATTACCTTTTTTCGTTATCTTTCTTTCGTTTATCTTATTAGTCGTTGTCGTAAAGTTGCTTGACTTCCTGTGTGGTTCGGAGTCTCGCATCTGTTTAATTCTTTTGTTCGTAGTGGCCAGTTGACTGGATCGATATGGATGTGTGTTTGGTGTACCATGCCACGACAAACTTCCATTCGAGTAGTTTCCATATTTTTCCATCTCATATGGCTCTGGTGAAGACGGTTACTTTAAATGTTGAGTATGCCATTTACACAAACGTTGTCCACGCTGTCTTATATACCCTGATATTTCTTTATCAACTGCTGGCCAGTAGCAAGTAAAGTGAACTGACGACTTCATTTTTCAATAATTGGATGACCAAGGTGCAAGCCATCACTAGCACGAAACCTGTATGACCATGAAACCACTACATGGCCAAGTGTGAATGCTGACTCTTCTATCTTACTATGTAGCTCTGGAAGGCGATATTTCGCATTGACTGTCCACCCATCTTCCATGGAAGTTATGTTGGAATCAAAGCATCACCGTATGTCAGGAATGATTTGCTGAAAAGTGGTCGAAGCAGCGAAGGCCACAAGAAATTACTTGTGTTCGGGTCTCATTATAATCCACATGGCATATCGTGTGTCTGACAAACATGATTTATTGTTGCCTCTCATTGCCACTGCTTTTGTTTGTTACTTTGATGGCTGACCTGTTTCTGCCCGGAATTGCGTACGGAGTGCGAAATTCTCTCACTATTAGTCCTACGATATATGGACTCGTTAAATTCGTGTTCAACGCCCTCAATGGTGTTCATGCATCCAAGGTATTGGATGCATAGCTCCCTTCCGAACCTCCCCCCCACTTACAGTCGCCCTACAGTGCTGGTATTCACGCACTAATTTATCAGCTCCCGCCTCTAATACGCAGCCACCTACCCTACCTCCCCGAATCACCGGCGAACGAGACTGTGGCAGCTACAGCCACTGTATGATAAGTACGCTGTTATTACAGCTGACAATGATGATGATGACGTGTTCAACGGGTTGCATTCATTTTTCCCATAGACTTGGGGATCGCCTTGAAATGGCTGTACAGAGCAATCACAGCAAACGATTTTGGGATGAAGTGAATACCAATTTGACGCGGGCTGGATGGACTGCGGATAGTAAGTCGATTCATGGTCAAATAAATTGTCAATACTGCAGCTAAGTACCCTTATTTTGTTGGTTTCAAAACACGTGAGTACTCGTTTTTAATCGGTAACGTCCCTGTCCTTAGGTCTACAAACGTGTCGTACAAAGGGCAACAGGAATTGGTTTAGTGACAAACAGTTGGGTTTTATGAGGGAGCTGTGAAACTACTGGACACAGCGGATAGTTACGAGGAGGCTACGAGACGTGTTTTCATGGAAAGCACTGTAGAAAAACTCATCGTTTCTAGCTAGTCAGTTACCGTTAATTTGGTCACGAGAACAAAATGATTGCGCAACTATAGTTTCGTAATTGTGCTGGCTTTTACCATATAAGAAACCTCGCTTCTCTATGGTCATTCGCACATCGACTGCAACTTCCTTTTGGCACTTGATCAGCTAATGGCTAATTTGGACAGGATTAGCAACGATTGCTAACTATCGTGCGCTTCGTAGACGAATTTTTCTCCCATTGTGGTCATTGTGGTCAGTTTTATGGCCGGAAACGTGTAGACGGGAATAACTGGTTCGACCCTGATCCTACTTACAGGAGGTATCTGGTTACTGCACAACACTGGGTACTGCGAATAATTGTTTTCGCCAGTCCCGGTTGATGAAAAATAGAATAAAAGCTTAATATGCAGTAAGGCATACGGTAAAAAATTGAGGGTATGCAAGTCATTAACCGGTGTTAATTAAGAACCGCGGTTAGTCGACCAGAGTAAAGTCAATGTTTTCACGTGACATTTTTGACGTCACAGAGTTGTTGAATGCAGTCGAACGGTGCCCGTCTCTACTGTTGCGAGTGCATTCTCTCGAACGACCTTGAAATGACTTTGTGACACTCGATACATCAGCCGGATTGACTCGTTGATTTGTATCGGTCAGGTGAGCTGCTATCGTGTTCGTCATGCATCGCTTGTTCGGTTCAACTGCGTGAAGATAAGTGCTGAGCAATTCGTCCAACCGACATAATTTGCGGAGCATTTACAAACTAATGAATATATTACTACGGAAGAGGCCTGTACCGGCACCTTATCCTCGATGTTTTCACTGAGCGTTCGATCGTTATTGAGTGAGGTCCTTAATGGAGTGGCATCGAACTTTCTTCTGATCGAGGTCGTCAATTTCCTGTTGATTGTTTCAGAAGCGTTATCACTTCTGATTAATAGCTTGGTGTAAATAGGCAGCTTCAGGACTGTCTCTTCTCTTCTGTAATGTGGATACGCATTCATTGTGTTGTTACCTTTTATTAGTTTTTAGTTATACCATGACCATCCACTGTCTTCGTTATCATTTGTTTCAAATGAATATTTATTTGCCACTGTCAGGTGAATTCTGATTTGGATTGTATGTGACCGCCGTGATTACTAAAAGATCTGCACTCTCTTTCATGATTCATTGAGCATTCTTTCTCTGCCAAAAGACCGAGAGGCTTCAGAATAGTTTCATGAGGTGCATGTTGGTCTGAATACTGATTGACGTACAGGATTTGGAAGATTCCTTCCAAATTATTTTTCCTGGGACGAAGGTTAGCGGGTTGCTACCTGAGGGAAGTAGGCCACTTAAGGGGGATGTTAATAGGACAAAACGTTGGTTACTGTTGAATCCCTCCAGCAAGCTGAACAACCTAGCTTGGTGGGGAATACCGGGAAGTGGCAACCTATGATATGGTGCTATTCCATCATGGAAACATTGGAGAGTTCCAAAATGTCTTTCGATGAGTGTAGTTCTTGGAGAATGGGTCAATAAGGAATGTTCCTTGTACATCCCGAGCCGCAGTTGTGAATGTTCAGTTGTATTTAACTGTTCCAAGAGCAATAAACTCTTAGGGTTTGATGGCTACACAATATATTAGCCCTAATGTTTCTTTGTAGTTACGTAGAAGCCTGACGCTGAAAGAACAGCGTGGCTGAACTATCTGGTTTATTTTCAAGCTACCCATTCTTGTTGACTGATGGAATGTCTGCCTAATAGAAAACTTCGTTCCCTTACGTTGATTAGGTGTTGGAACGGATCTGCATTATATTTTTGTGGCCAGCGGGTAAGTCCTTTTATGCATAATCGAGGCGTTTCCTATATCTTCCACTTAACTTGCACTGTAAAGTTATCTTGGACTTCAAAGAAGCCATGGCTTCTGTAGGTAGATGCCTGGACAAGATGGAATGCTATTTTACTTTTTCAAGTATGACTCATGCTCCTATCCGGCTCTCCTCGTCGTTCAAATGCCTGCATTGTTCAAAAGTTTTCGACCTGAGATTTGCGAATTTTGCAGCTATTAACAGAGGTTTCGTCCTATAAATAAAGTTAATCTATACTGACAAGCCAAGAAACACTGTGCGGATGTTTCTTCCTGTTTAGGTTTCAGGAACGCTGCACATATCACGAAACTCCATGGAGTTACGAACCCGCGACCTCACGGCTAGTTGTCCGAACACTTAATCGATCGACTACGAGCGGCTGATCAGCAATATGCGTAACGTGCACTTCGACAGAATATAGTGCCACTCATCCTTCAATCGTGGAATTCACGCCACAAGGTCGCGCTTCTAGGCTGGAAGGTTCACTGATCTTTTTCTTTTTTTCTTTCGCTGAGTTACTGATCTGTAGTCACTACGATTGTTAATTGCGCGCTCCAGATCTAGGAACAGAGATGACGTCTGGAATGGCGCTGTATTGTTATTCCACAAACAAACTGGAGTCGCAAAATGGTGACTAATGAGCTTGGATTTTGCTCTATCCAGGTAGAAAGTCTCTCCTAAGAATTTCCGATTTCTTTATGCAGTTTGTAATTCCAGTGTGCAAAGTATCTCGTCGGTTATGTAAGCCGCGATGACAGATGCACACACCACGGAATCGTGATAAGTTTTCCAAGTTGCGTCATTTATGACGTCTGGAACGGAGACGGTAAGAACATACCTAATTTGTGCTTGAAAAATTACCACTCCGGTTCCTTCCTAATATAGTGTTTTGGCGTTGTTCGACAGGTAGGCTGCAGTATATATTACTATCGCTGACTGTGATGATGGTGGCAATGATGATGATGAGGATGACAGAAAATCATGTGACAACGATGGCGTTCATACGTCTCTGCGTTTGTACTTATCAAATGAGGTCTTGTGAACTCACCCTTATGCATGACCTTTTCGGACAGCTGAGAACGGGCAATGGTGCGCGGGTGGAAGAACGGATGCAGCAGCACAACCCCCCGCCTTTTTCAGTCAATTGATTGTAGTTATGGGATATAGATGACAGCATGATTCGATTTGTTTCCCGAAAATATGGCCTGACACTTCCTACACGTAATAGGCTGTCTGCACTTACGGAGGTACGAACAATGCCTGGTGTGTGTGGGGTGAACTGAGACCGCTTGAACGTGTTAATGGCAACCCAGAAAACACGCACATTGTTTAATTGGCCGGGTTTTGTCCGGAGTTAGCCCTTCCAAGAATGGAGTCATATATACTCAACTGAGAAAAAGTGGGATTGAAAACGCGCTTATTGGGGGATCAGTCCTAAACGGGAGCCATTGTGGATGAACGCATCCATCATTGCTGATGAAAAAAGTATGACGATTCAACCATGCCATCGCATATTTCCCCTACATGCTTTTACGTCACCTTTCAGTTGGCACCCGATCACCGGTCACTAAGCCAAATTATCATTTATTTGTCACTGTTCCATAGTAGTTGAAGTCTTCTACAACGTTTACTTTACTGCTCATGGAAATTATATTCTCCCTTGTTTCATTAAGTTACCCTTTTACCGAACATGGCTAACTTAAAACCATTTTACCCACCCAACGTAACCAGATCATCGGAAAATTGCCCTTCCGGCGTCCGAACGGTTGTCACATTCCGATGTGGTTTGGGCCAATCACTGCAGTCCCTGAACAGTTCGATGTTTAACGATGAAGGACAGCTGGAATTACCGCCCTCTTGCCCGGATGCCACATGTGACGGATGCACCTACCACTTTTTGTGGCGCTCTTCTCATGCCTGTCCGATCTGTTCTGAGCGCCAAATTACACGGTTTTCCGGCGAGTGTCATTACGGATCTCGGCGTGTGTATTCCATAACGCGAGAGTGAGTGCGACCATCATGTCAGTCATTCCTCCCCTGCGTAGCTTGTTGCGAATTATTAGTGCCTACTTGTTAGTAGTTTGAATGTTTTGGATGGGTGGATGTCACCAAGCCGCTCCGTTCGTCATGCCGTTAGTACCAAAAATCTCAGGAATTTCGTCGATGTCCTAGCCTATAAGTTTTCCCAAACCATATTGGACATATTGCGTTGAATACCTTCTTTTAAGCCCTATCAGGTAAACATCACTTGCCTCAGCAGCGGCGACACTCGCCATAGAATTGACTACAGGGACCCGAGTGAAGCCGAATATTTTACAGCTTTTCGATGTGGATTTTAGGTTATACATCTCAGATAGGTGATGCAAATCAGTCTGACTCAAGATTTCACTGTGATTGAATGAACCGTGACCACTGCGTATTGGGTACACTGAAAAATTCTCTTGCTAATTTTTGTTCTTGTCTGTCGGGAGCCGCCAACTTTTTGAGGAGCCACGATGCGAACGTAACGTGAGCGCAAACCACGTGATGTATTGATTCCGTTCCATTGTGGAACTGCACGTTACCGAACTCTTTTGTTCACCCCTGTATTACTACCAGGAATTTCTTTCGGAGAAGACGTTACATCCGCGCTATTAGAATTAAAATTCGTCAGCAGAACTCCCATTCGACTTGTGAACATAGTACAAGAGACGTTGTTCTTTGGACTCTGCTCCCACTTCTGACTCAATTTGGATGCGAGTTCTATTCACTTATCTTTGGAGAGATTTGTTTTCAGAGTTTTCCATAGAGTTCTGTGAATTTTTTAAGCACTGCTTAGACATAGTATTGCGTGTCAAAATGATGTATAGGCCAATTCTGGTCGGTCCAGTTTGATTTCATAGGTGAGTACAAGTTAGGATATGTGGCGCTTTTCATTGTTTGTTGGTAATAGTTGACATTTTCGTTTGTTGCTCAATTATGACTAATTTTTTTCCTCGGTTTCCATAATCCATCCACGATCCCCTTTCTTCAGTCCAGTTATCGAACCGTCTGGTACGACTGTATGTCAGAAATGTCATTTAGTCCCTGAGGATTTTTTCATTGATTTGATTCCTTATTTATGTTCACGCAAGTCTTGTAATCACTGGCCTCGGTAATTCGGAAGATGATACTGCGTCTAATTATGATTTTTCCCCGCTTCATTTTTATCTGGAAACGGAACAAGGTGACCACTTTTGATTCCTGTATAGAATTCGACCGCTCCGTGGGATGTTTCCCCATCACATCCACAGAAGAATCTCCATTATCACTGACCACTCTGACCACTTTTAATTCATCATAATTTCACCGTTCAACGTTAATAACAACCAGTGCTACTTGTGCTTGATAGTTAACACCTTCTGGTCCTGCCGGGGATGGCACTTTCTTTCATTTGCCATTTCATAAGCTGCCAACTTTCGCTGCCCTAGCTGTGTGTTAATCCGCGGAGCGGCTTTATGTTCGTGTGTTCATACAGAGAGGACTCACGAACACTCACTAGACACACTCGCTCCTGGAACCCAATTGGTCTCCTGTCATCTCCTTTGCACCATCTTGTACAGCATGGTTTTCTTGCATGTTCATTTCAAAGTTTGCTGTCTGAATTTCCAGCGCAAGTCAATTTCCTTGTGGTGCATTCAGTCCCTTGTTCCATCAGTTAGGTTGGCACAAATATCTCCCCTATTCGCCAACCATTACAAGGATGAGTTGCTATTTTTCGATCAAATCAAATGGCTCACTGTGTTATTCATCTGCACCGAACCTAGTTCGTTCAACAATCTAATTTCATGCTCCACCGTTATTTGCTCCATAGACCATGTCGAATTCCAACGGAGCTGCTGACTGCTCAAGAAGTTCCCTGTCCGCTTCTTACAACTACCCAGATTGTAGCCATCTTCCTCACTGGTTTCACCCTCATCACTCTGGTTACAATAATATTTTCGTGTTACCAGAAAAACAAAAGGTGAGTTGTAATAGTTCCCCAGACGCACGCGCACCAACTTCACGCATTTTTTATGGCTTGCGTCATTAGCTGACGCTTCGAAACTTGGCTGTAGGTACTGGTGCAAATGCCTTGGGTTCGCCATTAGACTTGCTTCCTAGTGCCCTAAGGTAATTTCATTAGTGTCCTCTCTACCTGTCCAAAACGATGAAGCGATTCCAAGGATGCTTTGGGAGTAAAAAAGAACAAACAATTTACAAAGAATGAATAAGGGTAAACGTTTTCTTATGTCCTCGTTAATGTGTTTCGTGGCACTCTAGTTTTGATGAGCAAACCTCATAACGCACGTATACATCCTATCAGTCAATTGCTCTTGGAAAACCAATTTATTCACCTCTTTTTTCTTCGTCCGTTCCCACTTCGAATTCCCTCAACCATCGACTTTCGAACTCCAAACCCTACCAACCAGCAATCAGTGAACATTTCATTTAGTTTACACCAGAAGGCCAATTGGATGAATCGCTTTCATGTGTTCGAAATCTGGCGAGCTTGAATTGACCAATAAATAGTCCTTAACAGCGGTTTTCCTATTACTTGCATTTCTGTGGATTTCGGCGTGACGTTTTTTTCACACGGCGCGCTACCCATAACCGATTGGCCTGCTCTACCGTGTTCAGTCATTTTAACCTTAACTTGGATTCTCAGGAAGGCGAAACTCTCCAGTAGTATGATAATCAGTGCTCTATGATGTGCACATATCTTGGAGTTTAGCCTAGTTGTCCGTCCGACTTCTTTCAGCCCAAGGCTCCTCTGTTTCCAATTTCCAGACTGGAGTACAAATACATGAAGCTGGTTCAAAGTAAGGGAGGACTTGGACAACCCACAAGCTGTGCGTTAGAGGAAAATGAGGAGGACAATTTGGACCACTTCGGGCGTCGTGCAATCCGGTCGAATAATGTGACGAACGCTGCTTTTGAACTGGAAGCTAGCGGATCCGTGAAAGCGCCACCTTTGGCACTTAAAATGCCCTGGCCAATACTTGGACCCATATTGTTTAAGGCAAGCATCTTTCTTGTTTGCGTACACAATGCTAACTCTTCACTGCATGGAGTATCCTACTTTAGAACACTGATTATCCTATTTGTAGCTATTAGTTCGTACAAAAATGCGCTTGTATTATTTAAGGTGTCGTTACATGGGGGACCATGTACTCATCTGGTTCCTGATGCTTTACACCGTTTCCGTGCGCGTTCGTTTACCTACAGAAAGCAATTAGGTCTTTACAAAGAGGTTACCAAATGAGAATTGCTTTCGCTTAGGAATTCGTTATTCAGCTAAAGCAGTCACTCATGTTCCAGACTCGTGTAAATACTTAAATGGCTACATTCCGACTTGCATTAGTTTTTTCCTCACGCTTAAAAACACTCGATTTTTTCTACGGTAGAGTAATTTGAGGGTACTTTACATCCGGTTTACTTTTTTGTCGTTCCGCATTAATTACTGCGTGTTCCGAGGACGCGAAGCTAATCTCTCAACTCCAAGGTCTACTTTCACCAATATCGAAGAATCTGGCAACATGTATTGGTCAACGAGGCATGGTATTGACTTGTCCGGTGGTCCCCAAAATGAGCCGCGGGATTCCCGTTAGAAAAATTGTTGTAGAGTCTCATGTTAATAGATCCTTGGGATTATAGTTTGGTTTTCACGGTAAGGGTTCTGATGACTCTAGACAGATCCTATCGGTTGACCCATTTTTTGACACTCTTACTTCATCCAAACACTGGTCCCTACCCACAGTGATCTTTGTGGATGTTTTTGTTGCTTCTATCGACTGTCTTGATTAACCGTCGATATTGTACTGTAGTACAGTGTACACTATCCAAAACTTGACCGCACAATATTTTACTCTCCCATCTGTAACACTTTCTAGAAAGGAGACCAACAAGATCTACACCCACTTCCGGAGAACGAGGTGCGTGGTGGAGTGGCGTGACAAACTTGCGTTTCTTGTCCCAAGCGAACCTGGAACATATCAGTCACTGTGCACCGTCAGTTTAGGTTCACTGCACTATTTTATCCCTTTTAATGCGAGCTTTTACAACCACTGGTTGCATTGGCATCAAGCAGTGTGAGAACACCATGTCTCATCTTTCTTTATCTTTGTACGTTTAGTGGTAACCCGCAATTCATATCGACGACTGCATCTCTTTGCGATTTCTGTTGGCTCTGCTCATTCCATGTGTTTTTCATCTGGCTGTGACTTCATTCAATCTGCGCTTCTGTTTTTAGTAGCCCAACTTTAAATTTGCGTGTTTTTTAGATAAGCTATTCGATCGAATCCATGGCCTGTTCCTCATGACTCACCATTTTTTCTTGTTTCATTGTTGGCGGTTTCGTTAAATATTTGTGAGTTTGAACACATGTTGACTTTTTATGATAAGTAAGCGCGTATTCGTCATTGTACCCGTTATTTCCGCCATGTCGATCGTGTACTAGTTACCAAATTCAAATAGCTAAATGACAAAATTTTTTGCTCCTTTGAGTGGTCAATCAAATAGCCTGATCTAGCTTTTGCAGCTTCATCCTTAAACTTCGAATTTACGGGTTGGTACCACCAATTTTATCCTACTTTTTCGCTCTGAGGCCACTAAATGATACAAAATTCCGTCAAGCTGCCCAGCACCGACAGGGCTGACATGTATGGAGTCAAACAATCTATTTGAAGCGACTCAAAATAATTTGCCGACATCCAGATGTTTATTGCCGGTAGGACATATATGTCGCGCTGTCAATTTCTGTTTTATCCTTCTCAACTGCGAGACGCAAAATACAGGTTATACACGAGGAAGCAGTTAGAAGAAACAGGAACGGATAGGCAGTCAACAATACATAAAGCCGATAATTTAAACCACCTTAACCGGATTTGAGCATAGCGTGTGGACCGGATATAAAAGAAGAGTTCTTAAGGAAGACGTGGTTTATTACGTTTCGTCAAAGCACTGTACTGGATTCCGCAGTATCGTTAGACTTTGTAGACTCGCGGCACTCAAGGCCGGAAAGCAACCAGTTTACGTATTCATGTTCAAATTTGCCTATTCAAGCTGAATTTATACGATGGTATTTCTGTTGCCGGATATTGTAGCCTGGTCTAAATGTTTGAAGGTCGAATCGTGACCCGACGTCTTCAGCTATCTAGAGTCTTCTGCAAACTAGTCAGCATCTAGTTCAAGAAGGCTCGTTTTATCTACTACTAAGTAACCATAACCGGAAATTACTTCCACAATGAGACCTCACTCATCAGAGTTCTACCAGCACTGTGAACGGGAAGTCTTGAAGTGAGACGTTTCTGACTTCCATGTTACTGGGTGTCTGTTTGTTCCAATTTGTTGCCAGTGCTTTGTCGTGCATGAACTGCATTTTTAGATCTCATGACAGAGGAGACTGAAAGATATATTGGCATCATGCTGTCAATATCTTCGTCTGTGATGACGAAGTGGACGAAAGAAACACAGAGCTTTAAATGCGGACACGTACAGCATTTTTGTATGGATGAGGAGATGACAGTCTTTGAAGCGCAATGGTGTGTTTTATTCTTATTAGATCTGTAGACCATGAAGAGTTTAAACTAGTCGACAAAGGGTTTTTTTGTACGCGTTACTGTTTGTTTTGTATATACCGAACTTGGCTTCCACGTAGCCCAGTGGCATCCGTGACGTTAAGTTCGCGAGTTGAACCTACTAACGGTCTACAAAAGAAATATTGGTGTCTCCCACTTCATTGTGTACTTCCGAAAGATTGATTATTTCTAAGTTCCGAAATTCAGTAAGAACAGAATATCTGATGTCCCATCCCAGCACGGATAATAATAAAACAAATACTTCTAATAATAATAATCGTTCAACTGTGGCGTCGTTTCCGTGCTTACCTGCCGTGCTACTTCGAAGGAAGCTCGAGGGATAAGGTACCTAACCCGGGCAGGAACAGTCGGGATGCCGAGGGTTGGGTTTGAACTACGGACCTGATCAATAATTTCGCTCAATAACTACTGAGCGACCTCGAGCTTCTCGGAACGACTAATTAAGATCATTCTTGGTCGCAGCACATTCAAGCAGTTATTCGACTTTACAACGTGGGTGGTACCAAATACTGAACAACAATCGACTTTATTATTGCACAGTTGATGACATCCATATTATAATTCAGAAGATATATGCACTAATAAGTTTTTTTTACTATGATTGACGTAAGTAAGTTGCAACGCGTATAAAAATAAATGCAATGGGAAATGTGGAGCAAGTCAGCAGAGGAACTTATCGTTCGTGAAAGTCCCTTGGTGGCAATCCGGACGCCCGGAACGGCTACAACTTTTTTGGGATGCGTCAAAGTAACTTACAAATGTTGAACTATTTGTGGTAGTCTCATACTAAAGTGGCATCTATCTCAAATGTCACAACTGTCTCAGTTTTTCACAGAATTGTCAAGCAAACGTTTAGATGACGTGTGCCTAATATACGGAAATCCTTACTTTCTCGCATTCAGTCAGTATCATTAACAGTCTTAAATGAAGGTTGTCCCGTAGTCCCGACAATTGAATTCACGCATGGTACTTGGTGAAAATCGCACTACTATGTCGCGACCAGATTACTACTTCTGGATCACTTGAATACTTTTGTACTAAAGAACTCATCCCGACATAAAAGTTGGCAGTACCGTAACTGCCGAGATCGGCTGCATTTGAAGCTACATTGACACAATTTGGCTATCGGACATTTCGTCATTTACCCAACTACTTGCACAATGTCACAAATAGTAGACAGCAGAGTTGAGGTGTACTTTGACGCAACATTTGAAACAGACTCATAACTATGGTGTTTTTTCGCTGTCGTTTGCTGTTAATGTGGTTATAGCATAAGCGTAATTCATAAGGTGCACGTATCACGACCACATTTTCTCGCTCAGACATAGTGCTGCTGCAGTGTTGTCACCATGGCCAACCTCAAACCGTCGGTAGTTTGACGTTAAAATTCCTCGCGACCGGATTGCACGAGAATGACTACAACTGATCGATCACAGTTTGATCTACCGCATTTTGACGTTGTTTCTTCAAAAACCTACAGTTAGGCAGGGGTTCCTATCATTATCTTTACCAGGCACGTTATCACAACGATTATTTAAAAATAGCGTCAAAATTTTGTTGAGGATCTCGTATCCTTATTTTATGCGACTTGAGCTTTCTGTTTGTCTTCCCAGTAAGCTAACTCGGTCTATGGTATTTCGAAAGGTGTTTTCGCTAACAATCCACTAGGATGAAATCGAGTATTTGCAAAAGCGAATTGCGGTTAGGATCGCTCAAAGTTAGTCGTAACTGTATCATTTTCCGGTGCTTTATTTGCTTGCAAGAAACAATGAAACTTGTTGAAATTTCGTACACCTGTTACAAACTTTTGAGAATGAAACATCACAAGTTATTGTTGAGCATGGTTAGATGATTTCAAAGGTAACAATCTTGAGGTACACTGGTCTCATAGTCGTCCTTGAGGCTAACAAACTGCTCGCACTAAACGTTTTTCCAACCTAGTAAACTTTCCATCTTTGGGAAACGATTACTACGAAGCGTCTTTACTACTCGACTCAATTTTCACTAAAGATGAACACATGCGTTTTCTAATCGTCAGACTCAAAATATTCACCGGATCAGTGCATGATTGATAAAAAGAGCATTGGGTTTCTCCTGAGGGCGAGATATTACACATTCTGTCGTGATTTGCAAGCCACTGCTGTAGGCTCTCCAGGAAAATAGTTTCCTTCGAAGGTTTCTTGGAATAGCTGGTGGTAAAAATATCTTCCCACTTTGAATCCTGAGGGAGCGGTGGAACTAGATATCAATACGAACGAGCAATAAGACCACTGAGCTGAGTTCGACGTACGAAATGCTCAGGGATTCAACCAGTGAGGGTTCATATGGCGACAAACGAAAAGCACATCTGATGCAGTTGAGGCAGAGTACGTGAATTTTCGTTATGGCTGAGAATGTCCGAGTATATATCGGGCGCCTCTCTCCAAAAATTATGATTAAGAAATATTTGGACTGGTCTTTCTAGATATCTTCCAGAAACAGTGTCAGTACAAAGTCCTTATGGCAGTGCGATAGAAAACTTACCAATTTCATGAAGTTAACAATTATCTCAAGTACAAATACGAATTGGAGTTTGCATTTGACGGTCGGGATGGTTCTGTAAACACCATGAGATCCTCTACATTTTAAACACACGAAATTGAGGACGATCACACGGATAAACAAAACGCTCATAAAGCGCAAGTTGAACGAAGTTTATGATTTATGAGGTCTGGAATATAGGGAAGTACTGTCATGTGGAGGTGTCGTCCATAGGACTCCTTGTCTTCCTAGTGGAACGAATTCCTATTGGAGTTATCTCATGTTTTGGAAGTCCAAACTTGTGTACATGATAATCATGTTGGGTAACCACCTCTGATTCCGACAAAAATTCACTTGTTTGTCACCTCCCGAGATTTAAGAAAAACGAGTGCAGTACAGTAACGCATCTATGAGCACTCCCTGAATAGCGGAGTCGGGTTCTGTCTCAAGCCTGTGCTTGTTGGATTGCCCTGAGCCCAGATACAAACCTAGCCATTTCAAAATAATTCAGGGCATAGTGTTAAGGGCTTTGTGTGAACTGGCACTGGGTGCCATGAATGAACTCGTGTTGTGACCGAAGTCATCCCGTTCTTTGTTATGCACTTTGCACCCACAAAGTGTAGGTCATGCTTTGTGGAAGTGCAGCCACTGAACACGCCACTTACAATCCAGGGAGAGGTACTGGAAGTTGTGGAGCGTTTTACGTATCTTGGAAGTTGTATTAGTTCTGATTGTAGTGTGGCAGATGAGGTGAAGGCACGAATCTGCAAAGTTCGGGCCGCGTTTGCTAACTTGAGACACCTATGGCGTCAGAATGGTTTATCTCTGAATCTGAAGGGACGTGTGTATCAAGCTACAGTACGGGCTGTTTTGTTGTATGGCTGTGAGACTTGGCCTATTCGAGCAGCGGACCTGAGACGTCTTCAGGTGTTCGACAATCGTTCTCTCAGAACCATAGCTCGTGTGGGTTGGTGTCAGCGAATCCGTAACGAGGCAGTTAGAAAACGTGTTTTCGGTTGTGTAACGGGTACTTCCATTGAAGAATGTGTCCAGCACCAAAAGCTGCGTTGGTTGGGACATGTTTTACGCATGCCGAATCATCGTTTACCGAAAAGAGTACTATTTTCCATACCCAATTCGGAGTGGCGTAAACAGAGAGGTGGCCAACCCATGACCTGGCAGAGGAGTATGAAGCAGATGACGAAACGCTTGGGTGCTGTCGGTGCTACTCGCCTTCCAAGATGGGGACCGCGTGATCCTCACTGTGCCTGGTTGGAAACACTACAAGATATGGCTGCCAACCAATGTCAGTGGCGTTCTTTTTGTCAGTTTCTATTCAGATTGCCTGAGTGAATGTCTGGAGGTGTAGGCACCTCGGAATGATTGTGTTAAGCTAGCACTAAGTCCCTCCCCCATCCACCTTTATTCTTTTCTTTACAATAAGGCTTTCAAATAAGTCACGGCTGTACGGCAGTGAAGTATCGGTGTTGAGCACTGATGTCATGCTGCCGTTGATGATGATGATGATGATGACTCTC
>NW_008751678.1:3000942-3054819 GCF_000715545.1 Opisthorchis viverrini | reverse complement strand
ATGAAGGAGATCACGGAACGCTTGGGTGCTGTCGGTGCTACTCGCCTTCCAGGATGGGGACCGCGTGATCCTCACTGTGCAATGGACCTCGCTGCACTCGAAGAGACCCGGTGGCGGGTGAGGGGATGCTTTGAGAGGCTGCTTCCAGTTACATCTTCTAATGATGTGTAACACAACAAGGAAGCTCATGTGACAACTGTCAGATTTACGTTTGTGGATTACGCAATCATGCATTAAGGTTGAGCCAAGCTCACTAATTAAATCGAGAATGATCGCCATCCCATTGCGGCTGTCAGGGACAATTATTTTTGCATTCATTGCACACACTCCCACTGAATCTCATCAAAAGTGAGAAAATGATAAATTTTACGATTAACTATCGGACTCAATCAACTCTGCATCTTCAACTGACTGCACCTAATTGCTGAGTGGTACCACTGTCCGGGTCGGCATGGATAGAAAAATCTAGTGGAAGATACCGGGACCATTCGGAATCTTTTTGGTAGATGGAAAGGCCTCCGACGCATCGGAGGCCAGTTTTTGGCTGCTCAATCGACCTGCAGCTCAGGTTCTGAAAGGAACGTTCCAGGCAGGCGGTTGGAATGTCCAGGCGGTCAACTTCCTTTTTGCTGGAAAACAAATCCAACAGTTTCGTGAGCGAAATCGACCACGAGGAAGTGCGTGAGGATAGCACTAGAGCCTTTGATTCGGCGGACAGAGAAGTACCGTTGGGTGTCCTACAAATGTTTGGCCTCCTGGGTTGTTTGTCAATCTGTTCAAAGCCTCTCATACTAGGATGAAAACCTGGATGATTACCTGTGAAGGTTTTTCGAGCTAGTGTGAAACAGACGCGTGAGTGGATCAGATTTGTGTTCCTGCCGGAAATCTGTTCAGCCTGTTCTCTGCAGCCAAATATCTGGAGTTTGTCTGCCGTTACGAAATGTTACTCCAATTTAATAGCGCTTAACTGAATAATTTTCTATCCAAAGCGTTTCCTGACCAAAACAATACCGAGTCCGTATATTGTTTACGGACGACTGGGCTTTGTTTTCACAATGGGAAGCGGAGTTTCAGTGACTGATCACCTGGCTTGTTTCGGCGGCATCGAGCTTGGCCTAAAATGTGAATAATTCTCAGACGTTACTTTATCGGAATGTACAGGGTGTTGAGTGTTGAGGGTGTTGTGAGATACCGTGTTGCATTGATTTCTGCAGCACACTACCTAAGGACGTGGATTTGTAATGAAATTAATTTGTGATTTGCGAATGGTAATAACGTATTTGAAGTCTTGACAAACGCATCCGGAGTAATCATCACTTACTCACAGGCAACAGCATTTCGGAGTATTGTACAAGGACACCTCAGTGCTGTATGGACGATCGATTTCACTCGCACCGTCTACGCGAAATCGCTTAGTATCAAATGAAAAATCGAAACACGTCCTCCGAATGGCAAGTGATTTTGGGGTTGAATGTGGTCTGATGTGGAGCTAAACCTGCTGGTTAGGGTCACTTGAAACGAGCGGCTAAAACTCGCGTCCCAAAACAACTCGTCTACGGCCACTGAAGGCCGGACCTCGAAATGGGGTACGTTCGAAATTCCGCTATTGGGACAGCATTCAGAGAGGCTTGAAATTTCCCAGTTCCAACCTTATTACATGGGTAGCGCTGGGCACGACAGCCTAGAGAGCGGTCATTTAAGCAGTTGGGAGCAGTTTTGGGACTCTAACGTTTGATAAGGCAACTATACACACTTGTGAATGCATCCTATTTGGTCAGACAGCTTGTATTTATCCAGAACACTATGATGGGGAATGATGTCTTTATAAAAGCATCAAAGTGAGTTGCTTGCCGAATTATGGTCGATTTAACGAGTAGGTTGCATACGACGTAAAATAATGTGTTGAACATAACCTCAATTGTTTCAGGTTCATTACCTTTTTCGGGTGTGCATCCATATGCCCAAGTTTGTTCTTCAGAGCGTGTCGCGTATTCCGGATTATAGCTAACACGCTGATTAGCCCAGAGTCCCAACAGGAATATGTCCAACATCCTCGAAGGCCGGTAAAGCCAAAATGCTCAGTCTCCTCACTTGGTGCACGTTTAACAACAATATTGAGAGGTTAGTTGCAAGAACAATTGGCCCAAAAAGGCAGAAAAATTCTTGTATTCTTCTCGGAAACTGAGATGTTTCTGAATCTCTCACCTCCGGATGTACCTAGACTGTCACGTCCTGGTTCAAGTTCATTTTTCTAGAATTCATTGGTAATGGTCGAGTTTATAACCTTTTAATTAAGACTTCAGGATAGCCTGGAATAATTTCACGAGGCAGCATTCTTTTTGGAAACCAAAGTTTGGCGCAGAATGAGAGCTATTGCAACGTAAATTGGAGGAAATATGATGCCATCCCCTGGATTGTACATGACTGCTTGAGAATATGATGCAAGAGTCTTTTTCAGAGTCGGGTGAAGAAAAATAATTTGAAGCACTTATTTAGTCGAATACGAGATGCGGTGACCTTAATTGACCAAGCTATTCTCTGTTACTACACTTTCTCTTATACTTAATGGTACTGTACTTTTGTTGATCCCTGTCCATTTTCTGCCTTTTTTAAGTGTGAGAATAATCTAGTTTGATAACAGCCATCAGTGTATCATGGGACTGTGAAAAACTGACAAAAGTCCGAAAGACTAATGTGATAAAAGAGCTAAATCCACTCACTCAATTAAGCATACATAGACAGGTGAAGAGGCAAAATAGACAAATATCAATGATACGTAGGATACGGGCCTGACTATCAGCACCCGCATGAAGTGTGAGTGATGTTGCTGGGGAGTTCAGTTACGATAATTTATCTATCTAGGCTCACTGTTACTCAACTTTGTAAATTTAGGTATACCATTCGGATATAAAACCCCGTACAGCACTCTTTTCAGAGTCTTACAAGAGTGGACTGAATCGAACTTTCGTCCATTTCAGTTCCTTCTAGGTGAAATAAGTCCTTAGAAGCAAAGTAAACAGCTCGAAGAAGGAGTGGTACAAGGGACAATGTTTTGCCTTGCATATCGAATTAGCAGTCGACCACCCTGATGAATTGTTAGGCTCATTCAGACTGATGACAGCACACCCCGCCAAATCGATCGTCCTCACGTGACTGTACTTGACTAGGCTTGGTCGAAGGGAACACAAGGTCGGTACTGTTTACTAAAGTCTAATTAAAGTTTGTGTTTAGGGTGGTAGAGACAGGTCGCAGGTTTAGGGAATTTTTCAAGTAATTTACAAGAAAAGTTTTCAGTAATAAACAATTTCTCACTTGTCATAGAAGAACATATATTCCCGGTTGTTTTGTATTCTTTATTCTCCTAAGACTAGTTTGCTCCTAAGACTAGTTTGTTACTTTTGTTCTCTTATAACCTAGATGGGATGGGCTGAAGATAACCCACAGAACTTTTCAACCAGGCATTCCACGTCTCTGTGAACCCTATACACTCTGATTTACTTCATCGTGAACACACAAAGGCTGCTGCAAATACCCGTACACGGTTGTCGCCACTCGGGACCACTTGGTGTGGTTTAGGTCATTAAAAGTTGAGTAGCGTTATGTCTTGGCTAAGGGATAGCTAATCACACTGCTGACAGCCACTTGCTATACACTCTGATTTACTTCATCGTGAACACACAAAGGCTGCTGCAAATACCCGTACACGGTTGTCGCCACTCGGGACCACTTGGTGTGGTTTAGGTCATTAAAAGTTGAGTAGCGTTATGTCTTGGCTAAGGGATAGCTAATCACACTGCTGATCAGCCACTTGTGGCCAAAAAGTTGTATTCAGCCACTTGCCGAGAGGTTGAAACTCTGAGTTTCGTGCGATGAGTACTGCTGTAATTCGCAGCAACAATGAAACAGTTGCACAGTGCTTCTCAACTTTTCAACAATCATTGGTTTTACTGACAGAATGAACGCTAATGGAAAATTCCATCATCATGATTTGTGTGCCATGAGGTGGAACAATGGAAAGGAATAATCATCTTCATTGGTGTCATGGAATTGAAACCCGTCTGAATATTGGTTTTTTAGTCTCCATCCCCACATTTCCTAATGGAGGTCCATATCTTTGCTTCATATAGCTAAACTGTAATAAAAAAACTACACGACATATTTAACGATACATTCTACTACAGCGAATTGTTGCGAACGAAAAAAATTATGCAGTCCATCTATCGCGTATTAAATCACCTACCAAGTTAAGTGCATGCGGATGTAACAGGACTGTGGAGCACCGATATTCACAAGATATACCCTTTAGTGGGACACTGGAAAGGTAACTCTATTTAAATGTCACTTCCGATTTGGAATAAAGCTTGGAGGAAAAAGTGCATTCCTTCAGAATCGTATCTCTTCGGGGGTTTTCTCTTTAGCTACAGAACGAGCTGTATTCACTAACCCTATTAGTTATGGTACAAAGTTGTCTGGACAATCTGTAAATCCTCGATTACGGGGAGAAATTCGGTATAGGCCTTCTCTGGTTTCTCACTTATGCAGTGTTTCACTACAGTCGCAAAGGCACAGTTTTGTAATATAAAGTTCTCAGAATTCTGGAATGAATGGGAAAATGTAATCTTGGATTTTCTCATACACCACTTCTTAATTTATCATTTGGGTTTTGTCTTCTGAGGATATTCGCTTGTAGGCTGACCATTTGTTCTCGCAGAATAGTCGGCGATTTTGTCGATAATCAGTTTTCGATAAATTCTCAATTCGCGCAATGTTGTCATCCCTCATGGGGATTACCTCCAAGTTGATTAGAGAAAACGTGCGCCTGCTGAAGAATGGAATTCCGACTTTTTCTTTTTCTCGGATCTGCCATGTGTCTGATGCCGCCGGTCCGCTGAAGGCAATTTCACATCAATTAACGTCAGAGTAGCAGTAAGCTCCAAAGAGCTTTCCGGGATTTGTATGTCTCTTAGAGTTCATTTATTATTCAGGGACTTTGAGCTACGTATAGGCCAATAGTGGGGGAGAAATTTTCTTTGAGGAATGTCGTAGACCGCCTTTACATACATGGTATGATTATTCTCATCGGAAAAAAACCTCATGGTTGCAGTTTGTGTACATTTCGTGATGAAGTGGCCAAATGTTCCTATATGGATGAGAAAATATAATACCAACCTCCAGAAACCTATGGGGTATCCTTACCGTCATCTTACACATAGGTGACAGTAATGAACCGGTTGAAAACTGCATTTTAAAACCTTAATTTGCGTTAGTTTGGAGCGATGAAGCATATTTAGGAAACACGCCATGTTGATAACATGAAAAGCAGTTTGCACTGCCACACATTAACTTACAGTAAGACACTAGCAACCATAAACTTAGGAGGCACCATCCTGGTTTTGAAGCTAATACAGGACTACGAGACGTGCAGATTTATATCACCAGGGAACTTTCAAAAAATTCTCACAGAACCTAAAGTTCGCCCAAGTTTTCCTTGTAACATGAATACTAATTTAACCCAAGCAGTCTTATGGGATAGATGACATCAGCATTTTTTATCCAATAGACGCGAATTGGCAGCTGATAAAAGGAAGAAAAAGTTTTGAATTGACGATTGACTATACGAATTCCGTGTAGGATATCGTTCACTCGTCAAACGAAAGCAAAATCAATATAAGGCATCAACGTGGTCAGGGACAACTCATCACTAAAACATCAAGAAGGATTACTCCTCATGAACTGTAGGAGTTGAAAGTTGCGGCTTCTGATGAAAGCCTTCTTCCTAATGAAAATTCAGGTGCGCACTCACAAGTGTTCCACGATCAGACTTCCCTCCCAATACACTGACGCGAATCAATGTATATACGGAGATCACATTTGTTTAACTCCAATGCGTGCGGCAGATCTTGAGATCCTGCACAGTTAAACCTATCCACTCACCTAGTCCTTCAATGAACAGTGTGGCTATATTACCTGTTGAATTACTCAGGATTGCTCACCTTTCATCCACTATTTAGAAAATGTAATACAATTAACCTGTAATTTGAACAACTCAGTGAGTCAAACGTCTATGCAAACTGGGACGAGATCATGGAGATGAAACTGGTTCATCTGTGGTTGCATTGGTTGGTTGTTCTTACTTCTAAAATACCTGTGTGGATTTTAATGGTAGGCTATTTTTTCTGACCAGCATGAAGGGGCTTAATTGAAACCAGAATTGATAGGTGATATTTACAGGAACCATAAGAGTTGAGGAACGGATTGCATATCTGGAAACAAGTGAACAACTCTAAATTGTTCCGTCCAGTTATTTTGCAGCTCGAGTGGCTTACCGATTCAGGTGAATGCCGTCAAACAAAAGCGGTCAAAAGAAATGCAGTCATTCAGGTGTGCTTTCGCAGAATTGGTTGTTGCTACACTAGTTCCCCTACCTGGGTAGCCCCTGATGTGTATACAAGCCATGGAAAACCATTTTTCTTGGTAAATGGTTATTTTGGCTCCTTAGAGTCTAAGAGAAATTTTCTCCAGTCCATGGGCATTTGTCGGAGTGTTCTACAACTTGCTCTGATTTCCACGATTGATCACTACTGATCACACTAGATGTACTCCTGGATTACACAGCATTGAAATTAACTTGCCGCGTGAATTATCTCCTTTCCAAAACCGGTCAGATATGTACTAATACATAATAAGTAATATTAATGCTGAATAATACCCCACATGGTGACAGTCTGCGCAACTGCCTCAAACCTACTATACTACCAACAACAGTGATTTTTTCGAAAACGACTGGGACTACATCATACGCTGTATTCCATCTCTAAAAGCCTGCTGTTTGACCCAGTCGACTTGCTGTTCCCAAACTAAATACAACCCAAAGAAAGGCATTTTTAGTTTATTATTTAAACAGCTTGAAAATTGGGTTCCCAGTTTTCAGTTTGATATTCTCTGCAGGAATTTGTCTTTAAAGTTCTAAAATGCCCTGAGTTCACCGATCAAGACGCGGCGCTCTTCTATCTGGCCTACTAGGCAACGTCATCCGCTGCTTCTGATAGATAATCACCTTCACAGAACCACACTACATGTTTGTTATAATACGGCATGAGTGATGGAGACCGATTTTTCACCGTACTCGCTCTGTCTTAGTTGTATCCGCTGGTAGGATTTGCAACACATCACCTGCCTTAGACGCGCTGGCAGCTTGTATTTCTTCTCAGTACACAAATTCTATAACTCCCGCGTGTATAATCTTGATTTCTCCCCCACCAATCAAATTCTATGGGGATTCAGCACTGTACTTCTAGATTAGTTTTTAATACAACATGAAACTGAACTTTCTGTGCACACAAAACTCAACTAACGAGAAAGACTATATTAGCGGCGATTTTCGATATTCCTTTGGCCTGATTACTCCGGGTGCTGAAAAGTTACACGTTACGTACCATCGAATAATTTATAAAGAGAAACTGTTTTCTTTAAATTAACTTTCACTTCCAAAAAGCTCACCAGCGGCTTTATTTCTGTGACATTTCAATCATATGGTTGGTGGTGTCAGCCGTTTTCCCGAACAGCATACAAGGTCATCTCAGTATACTGATGGTTAAATTAGGTTGACTATTATACAAATTGAGAGGCAGTTAGGTCACATCCCTCTAGATGCTAGTGGATGATGAAACGATGATGAAACTGTGATGAAACGATTCGGCAGATGTGACAGCTTCCGCAGAAGTGCGGTGTATGTTTAACTGGCGACATACTGGTTGCTGCCTCGGCTTTCCTTTCCGTCCTAAAAACAGGAATACATCATTTGACCAAATCCTATTCTGTCTGTGCGTACTTGGGTCGAGTAATTGGACTTTCATATGCGTTTTACTATTTTAAGTTTCCTAAATTTCAAAAGTATTTTGCCAGTTGAACGAGTTGAGTTGTAAATTCTTGTACATTTTATGAATTTTCGGAACACTGTATAGCATGGAAAGACTTGTGTTACAAATTTACTTTGTTATAGAATTTCGGGTCTTGCTGGTTGCCTATTTCGTTGTTTGATTCGTTGTCAGAGTATGAGTTAACAAGGTTGCAAGTTCTCTCATACTGTCAGCAAACTGCTACTTACTGTCATAATGACATCATCCTTTGTATATCCTTGTAATGTACTACTCATAAGGTTGCTGAAAATCCATAGACAGCCCAAGACCGGTTTCGCACTTCATGGGGCAAATTTCGCTGATTTCGTGCAAGTTGGATTCAAGTGGAACATAGGGTTGACGGAAACCCGGGGACTGCGCCTACCTGATGAGCACCAAGAAGGGCGAAACCGGTCGTGGGCTGTCGACGGATTTTCAGCAACTTTATGAGTAGTACATTACAGAGATATACGTGAATCGCGATATTTCAAATATCGTAGCGACTGAAACATGAGGTGGCCTAGTGCAGCACATTCAGTTGCCTGAGAACATCATAAACGAGAGATTCAACTGGGTTACATATGAGTCTCTCGAAAGAACCAAATTAGTTTGCAAATGAGTGTCTGTTCGCTGACATCGTTCTTTCTTATGGAGAGTTAAAGTGAGGTGGCATACCTGATGGTTTTGCAATGTACTGAATTTAAAGGAAGTCAAAATTTACAGTTAGATAGGGGTCAAAACGTTAAGTAAGCTTTTCATGTTAGCCTCGGAGTGGAGAATTCCAAAATATATCAGAATAGTTCACACAGGTCTTTTTAGAGAAGCTTAGAAGCCTTCTGGTTTAATTAGTACTGCGTAGTAGCCCAGAAAGTGTCGTTATCTCTGGTAACCAATATCGTTTTGGATGAACAATTCTGTGTTAATAGGACACAGAGATTTTGAATACGTCTTCCTGGGCGGAAGTATCTTTATGGGGGCAATGGTGAATGTTTTTAGGTCACTACTGTGTTTTTTCCTCGATGAATTTGGTACCCAAGTTTTCATAATATTTCCTCCTTTCGGAAACAGTCAGTGAGTTGAGAAAAAATTCGTATACCCATTCTCTTGTTTAGTACTTACTTTATCTCTCACGCAAAACAGTTTAAAAATAAAACCACACAAACTACTATGTATAATCTACTAGACATGTCTGGGATAGCGAAAATCCCGACGGTTGCCTTCTATTTTGCCGAAAGTTACCATAAATATTCTTCCGTATGGAAAAACAATCACCGAGTACGCCAGCAATCATCATTCGACGATTTGCTAAGAGAGCGGTGTGTTATCATCCCTCCGGGGGATTACATCCAAGTTGATTAGAGGATAAATTGAGATTGTCGGAGGATGTAATGCCGTCTGTCTTGGTGTTCGTTTTGGCATTGAGCTGCTAATCACACTATTCTCCAAAAGCAATTTCTCTACAGTTAGCGTCAGCTTAACACTAAGCTTCGCCGAGCTTTGGGGGATTTATACGGCTCGTAGTGATGAAAGGATACGGGTCCTGTTTTATTTCCCAGTGTGACAAATTGCTCCCGACGCCCTGTTGCGGAAAACATTTTATATCCTATACATGTGGAATGTGTGATATGCAAAGAAACCGAATTCCAAGAGCAGGCGCAGGTTAGGGAGTCTAAATAATCCAAACAGATGACTGTCAGGGGTAACAGTTCACTGAACCATAGACTTGACATCAATTGGACTTACAGAATATACGGAATTCCGAAAAAATGTCTTATTGGTCTTATTTACTACTTGTCATTCATTACCTTACGCCAAGCTGATGCCTGCCGCTCAAGCATTTATACGCATGCACGAATCAATCAGATTAATTATGCTTCAAGAGTACCTGGGTCTGATCTTTCCTTTCATCTTTGAATGCTTGATAATTGGTTTTAGACAGTTGTTAGTAACTCGTTCATTTTATTGTGGTTTGGTGAGGAGGCGAAACTTTTTCAGGCTCGAAATCACATTAAAACTTGTCACTTACTCTTGGGATTCTTCTTCTGTCTAAAGTAAAAGCATATCAGTGTTGCTTTTCTGATGAAAGTTTGCGAGACAACAACAATACTTCTGGTATTATTGTTGTGTGCTCAAAGAGGCTGCCAATATTATAAACCATTCGTTTAGTCACACCTATCCATATGAAAATCTTCATGCAACTGAGTGGGGATTTTCCGCCCATGAAACTTTATATGGATATATGCATATATATTTATATACATATATATATATATATGAATTTATACGAAAAGTGTGTTTTGTAATCTATGGAGCACGAAAAAATGTGACTACTTTGGAATGCGATGAGATACTCAGTTTATTAGCAGGCGTTGATTTGGAACTATGTCAGACAGAAGGTTCAGTTAACACGAAGGTGCTTTACGATTTTCAAACTATGAACGACAGTCTTGTTTGCTAAGAACCATTTGGGTGTACATTTAATTTGGGCGTTTCGTTTGGATTATGCTTTTTAAAGTCAGGATTTGGAGCCAGCTTGGCTCAGTCACAATGTTCCATTCTTGGAGTTGATCAAAATAGTGAACTAACTATTGAGATATACTATAAAATTTTCCTGTTTTATCTCGATTCAGTCAACCTTTCCCTCGAATGCCTGCAAGCCAAATTCATGTCTACAAGAAGAGCTTCAACGATTGGTCAGCCCCCATATTATCCTAGTACTAATTCTAGAAGGTCTTGGGTTACAGGCCACAATTTGAATGGGGAATGATGGAGTCTGATTCATAAGTTTGAGGTCGTATACATTTCACGTATCTGTACAAAATATCATTCCAAATATCCGTTTATTTTAAAAACGTACATTTAAGAAATGAGAAATACCAATAACGACTAACTATGCAAGTTACCTACTATAAGTACATGTAGAGTGGATGTCTTCACAACCACGCACCAATCTTGAGGGCTTTGAAGTTAGAAGTTGTCTACCGAAGCTGTGGAACTTCTATGGAATTTTGAACATTCGGCACAAATCATAGTTTTTAACGTGGTGGCCAGGGAAGTTACCGTAACAGAGGGGGATATGTGAACAAAATTTGTCCATCTACCCGTTCGAATTCAAATCTCAGATTGATTCTTCAGAAAACTGAAGTGAAGCCAAGCACGTTATGAACATTTGAATAGTTATATACTCCTCAGGCCTGTTTTTTATGTTTTGCACATTCATAGAGCATACATCCGATACTCGGTTCCGTATTAACGGGGAATTTCGTCTGGCTGAGGATATCGTTTGTCTAATGATACCTGCCTGTCCAAGCAAAATGGGGAAAGGAAAAACTGCCGAGCCGATTGGAATAGATGACCCCTCACATCAGTTTTCATGGTTTGATGTCAACTTGTCTATCGGTGGCAAAATACACGGTGTCATATTTTGTCTGATATAGTGTTGCTGCCTTCTTTTCCACTGCCTCCAGAACATAGACCGAGGTCCTGTCGGTTCATCATAAATGTTTCAGAGGCGTACTGGATTTATGCTTACCATTTTGACTCAAAAACTTTGTATAATTGTACGTTTCACTTACTGGGGGCTACCTAATCCTTTAGCCCCACCGTCTCGTTTGCCATGGCGGGACAAATAACCTAACATTCTTCGACTGATTCCCATGGAAAGATTTTATCCAGCACTACTGAGTAGACATGCCCTAAACAAATCATTCAAAATAAATTAAGCGGGTCTTTCTACAAGCTCTTTACGGATGATGCTATCTACTCCGGATTTTCCTCAGAGACAGCAGCATCGTTGTTGACAGTGATGCCTCACTGCCGTACAACCATGAAATTCATTTTATTATATTTAAAGCCCTGGAGTGAAAAGAAGAGAAAAAGAATGGTGAGGGAGAGGACCTAGTGCTGGCCTACTTCAGGTATTCTGATGTGCCCACTCATCCATACTCTCATTTAGATAATCTGGAAAGAAACTGATGGCACGAACACCACTGACATCGATCAGCCGACATTTCTTGCGATGTCCCCTGCCGCACATCACCTGACCACAGAGGCCACGGTTCGTAGTCCTACAACAGCACAAAGGACAAACGAGATCCCAGCCATTGAGATTCTTGCACTGTTGAATCTTTATGATAATTCCCCCATTCATTTACCTACTCCGCCTATGTGATTTTGATCTCCAGTTGTTTTGCTTATCCTCACCCGCCCCTCACCCTGCCGCAGAGGCCGTCCTATCCGACACTTGTGTATTCACACGTGTGTCTGTGTGTGAATGTGTGCTACTGACCTACTTACCCATGCGCGTTCATGTTCCGCTTGCTGGGCCTACCTTGACTTGTTTTCTCATGGGTTCCGTGTGATCACACGTCCAATGAGAATCACGAGACCGTCGTCGGAAGGAACGACCGCAACCCACGCTACTGAGCCATCATTGCGCTCGCCGTTGTTTGGTGTGCGGACGTTGACAGTGCACTGTGCCGGTCAGTGACATATGTGGACATGTTGATGCTACGAACGTGAACAATTGATGTTTGTTGTGCACATTTGCTTGTGTAAATAGTACCGTAGAATTACGGACCCAATTCTTCCTTTTGATATTCGGGACTGTCGAACCTACGCGTCACTCAAAGTTCCGTATCGGGAACCCCAACATGCACTGACTGCATCAGAAAACTCCGTAAGAGTTATTACAACTAGCGAGGCATGTAAAATCCTCCACATCTTCCACTGATTCCAGTTGAATTGTAAGGAGTATGCCTAGAGAACGTACGTTGTGAAGCATGACTTTCCAATTTGAAGATGTTAGGCGCACGCCAAAAGATGGTATTCAACAGGGCTTGTGCTTCGTTTTCGCCTTCATAGAATAGGACGATGTTGTCTGTTAAATCTCGATTGACAAGGTTCTCACAGAAAAATTCAATCTCCGGAGGTATGAAGACTTCCCTGCTTTTGTTTCAGTATTTCATCGGTGACGAAGTTGAACAAGAATGGATAGGGCGGGCATCCTTGTTTGACACCACGTTTTGTGGAGAAGATTTTGTGGGGCTCACCGTACACTCTTACACCCCCAGAATTATGTGAATATAGGGGTCGGCTCATATTCCCAAACTTTTGACCTATACACTGTTGAGCAAGTGTAGATAAATGCACTGACCAGTGGACAGAAGTGAACGCACGCTTGAAGTCAAGGAAAACAATGATTGTGGGTCGTCTGTACGTATAGCGTTGCGCAAACACCGGACAAACTATGAAGACATGGTCGCACAGACATAAACTCGGGGACCACACTTTACTGATGAGCCTAAAAGAAAGGCGAAACCAGTCGTGGGCTGTCGAAGAGTTTTGAGCATCCTTATGACAGCAGATTACGTCTAGAGAGGTGTCCCGATATCCTCAATATCGTGCCAATTGAGACACGAGGCGGCCTTTTGCAACACATTCATTTGCTTAAGAACATCATAAACAAGAGATTCAGCTGGGTTCTAGGTGATCCGTCCCCAAAAACAAATAGGTTTGCAAATGAATGTGTTTCACAGACTTTGTAGTTACTTTAGGTTTCTGAAGATAAACCCGACCAGACAGAGTATAAATACACCATTCATGCTTCCAGAGCTTGGTTTGTTTTTTGTTACTATTTCGTGAAATTGGGGCTAGCATTCACTCAAAAGATGTCTGAGATCATACGCCCCTCTTGTTTTATACTTAGAAAGAGTCTGAAGGCTTCCCCACTAAATAGATGGTTAAGGACTCCCTAGGTACAGTTTTTGCTAACAAGTGCATACAGATAAAATGTATGTTTATGGCTCCTTACCTTCACTTCAGCATAATTGCCCTTTCTCCTCTCTATCACTGCTCGTTATCATAGGGAGCGATAAGGCCAGCTCTATAAAAAGGTTACCTTAGACGATAGAACCTATCGCTTTTAGGAACTTAACATGCACAATGAAGCGAGGAAAATTCGAAAAATTTTTGAATCGCATTATTAGTTGTGGTCTCTTTTTTGCGCAGCAAATGAAACGAAACAAATTACTGGTTAGTTATTGATCAAATAGCACATACGTCATCAGTATTATGGTGATAAAGACGACTTAGCAAGTCGCTGACCACATTCATCCCCTCTAAATTCAAGAAGATTATTCGATTGTCAGGGTGCGCAGGCGGGTCTATCGAATTTATGGATGTAATTTAAACCAACAGAGGTCCGCGAGTGTCTTCACCAGGCTGATTATTTAACTACAGACGTGCTGGTATCCCAAGAAATGACTGAGTTCGGAGTGCATTCTTTGCGTACGGTGTTCCTTATCAAACATACAGAGCGGAGGCAGGCCGGGGTTCAGTCAGACCAACATAACAGCAACTAATGCTATGGGAGGGTCGATCAAATTTCATCCAAATCTCACCAGTGTTCGTGTCCTCAGTGATTCCATTGTATCAGTTCCTCAAGGATTTGAGGCGGTTGATTTTTTTGCGTGTAATGAAATTAGTGTGCCGTGGTCCAGAAATAACTACAATAGTCTGGTTCTGGAAAAATGTCGTTTTTTTGTCGTTTGCGTTTCATCAAATCTTGCACTGAACACTGGCGAACATTGGAAGATCTGCTTTAAATGGTTTTATCCGAATAGTACCCTTCCAGCTAGGCCAGCTTGCTGAAAATAACTTTTCTCCGCCCGCCCATCTGCATCGGAATCTTCTTCTTTTTGAGACAAAAAGAATAATTTTTACTAGTTTAGGGCAAACAAGATTACCGTACAACACGTGAACGAGTTGAAACCGCTCTGCTACCACCGCTAATGGGTCTGGTGAAAGTCTGAACTGATGAAGGCTAAAACCAACCGGAATGCATATCCGGGCCAGTGTGACTAAGTCAGGACAGGCCACATTTCGTGGGTTAACGGTAGTTGTCCAGTAGATGTTAGTGATTTCTGTAGGCACTGAGATGACGTTCTTTGTGAATAATGCTAAATTCACAATAGCGCAATAACGTATGCAAAACACTGGAAGAATATGTTAATTCCGTCACACGCAGAAAAATAATGGTCGTTGGATGCCTCTGTCAACACTGAGTAGGGGCTCCCGCTCACTAAATCAGGGAGGAAATGACTGGCTTCTATGCGATCAGTTAGATTCTGAACCTCCAACTTCCTGCTTCTCAGCTCCTACTGGTCCGCTTCATGTTGATATTTTCTTATTTCTTCTCAACTTGTAAAGTCATCTGTCTTTTGGGTGTACGTCCTCCTATGGCTTTGGTCACCTTATTCCGCAAGCTGAGCCAGTAACTGAGTGAACTTTCTTCACTTTTCAGTGTCTTTAGATGTACCAGTTGTTTGTTTTTACCAGCCTTGAGTTTATTACATCAATGCAGTTTCATTAATAATAGTTCTATTCTCGGGATCCTGAGTGTAAATTATCTATGCTCAACTCAAGGGGTCTGTCCACATTGGCAGTTACAGTTCTGTGTTGTCAAATTTAACACAGTATCCACCTATTTCAGTCTTACTTGTAGATTTATTGTCGCTTGCACTCTTATTCACCCACTTTTCGCCATTTTTTCTGCTCTGGTACTTTGAAAATATCACCGTATCGTGGCAAGATGTTTAAGATACGTTTTTCGACACAGCAGAATCTTTGAAGTTTTTTTTTTTCAATGAAATGGTCAGCAAGTTTCCAAACGAGCGTTCTAAAATCACTGAAGAGATCTTCATAAATCCATCGCAAGTCCGAGACCATTTCTTCTTTTGAGCCACTCTGTTTATTCATCTCACCCTGAAACTTTGATCGATATGCCAAAAGTTTTCTCATTAGGTAGTTTAAAGGCTAGTTTGAATTGAATGACTTGATCGCTTTTAGCTGATTGCTAACCGATGACTCTGCGCTTTGACGTTGCTGTTGTGGTCATTTGGAATCCGCATGCAGGAATATTTGGCAGTAAGTAAAAGAGATATTCTCCCCTCCGCCCACACATAACTCTTAGGGTTTTGAGCCAGCCGATAAAAAGTGCTGATCTTATACATTCAGAGTTTGTTCCAGTGTAACTGGGACAGGATTCATAATGCAACACATGGACTGCGCCTGGAGTTCCGTTTCTTCCCGTTAAAAGACGAGGCATTGTTGATTCGCAAGTTAAACCAAAGTTCTATTTGTGTCCTGCTCTACTCGACAGTCAACACGGAACCACGTGATGTGACTGAAGAATGGGTGACTCTATAACCTATAAAGGCGGAAGTTAGCCGGTCTGCGCATCAGTCACTCCAGGGGTTTCGTCTTCCTCCACTGATGATGATTTCCAGCAAGGAAAACAAAGCTGCACACTGTTTCTTGGGTTGGAAAATAGACTAACCTTACAGAATAAAGTACCCACTGAGAGGAGGATTGGTGAGAGGATTCACAAAATAGCAAAATGGAAGTGCTACGTTGCGCATGACTCCGTTTTTAAACATGCCGGACTATGAGAAAATCCAACAGACTGAGTCTATTTAGTTCAGTATTGAAAATGAATATGCACTAATATAAACCAAGCTATCAGTGATGCATCAAGAAAGCTGTTTTTATAACACCGCATATTTTATAAGCCAGAATAATTGAAGAACATAACTCGTGTGACTGCGAAATCAACTATGCATTCCAAATGCACTCAGCAGAAGCACGTGGTGAAATGGTCCTAAAGGTTGGCATAGCTTTCCGTAATCACATAAATGGGGAAGCCAAAGATTTCGTAGTAGATTATGCGGCAGTAGTTGGATTAGAATTCCACCTTCGCTGTCTATTCGACCAGTTAATCCATGTAAACACCACACCACTATAATTTCGGTTAACTTTAAGTACTACCACACTGTTAGGGATATCACGATCCACTGGACTTTACTAAAATACAAGAAGGTAGTTTCATTCAGTCAGGGATTAGAATTCTTCGATCCAGAACTCTGGAGGAAGCACTGTTTAGGTTGCGTACTTGTCACCCTCTGAAATGTATCACTCATACATGAAAAATTGATGGCTGGCTGCGAACATTGGGACTTTCGATATCTGATACTCATTATTCCGGAAATATCACCTTAAGCAGTTATCCGTATAGCCTACGGAAGTTGTAACAGCTCCATAACCTGACCTTTGGTAAATCCAGTGAACAACTTAATAAACTTAAGTAGAAGAAAAAATTATGTTTGTCTCTCACACTGAGACACACTCAAAAGTAAACGGAGTAATCTCGAAGCCGACCGAAGTCCGTTGGGATCCAAACAGTCGGAACGTAGCTGGGGCATTGGTTGAAGCGGTCTTTTCCTTTTCCTGGTAATCAGAAAAAATATCCAGTGGCCTTTTTGCGAAATTATAAAAATGTATTTTTGCTGGGTATCTACTGAACGCTGTGCATGACGTAAATATCAACCTCACCAAGTTTATCCAATTTTCCTATCTTGAAATGATGTAAGATTTTGGATTCCGCCATGGAATTGTTGTTGAAAAGAGCACGCAACTACCTTAATTTCGCGGACTGCGGAAAATTTCAAAGTCAGCTGACAGTAACGCTTGAAATGCACCAAACTAACTTGGTCAGTTCTATTCTGGTTAGGCTTTGAGTGCGGTCGCTCAATCGAATCGCGGTGAATTGGCAAAAAACACGAGTGTATGGTAACAGTATTCTGGCAACTTGTTTCCCGATCGCGCCTGCTGGAAAATCACATAAGTGCTTTGTTTACTTTCAAACAAGGCTTCACTAATTTTTCTATGCTTCTCATATGACTCACTTTTTGCATGCAAGTTTACAGTGAATGTCCTGGCCTAAATCCAAGTGAGTTATTGCTACCTGGAGGTGGGATCAAGCGACAAATGAAGCGATTATTCTGGATATGCATTTGGGCGTACAAAGGGGGTAATTTGCTAAGAGTGAATTCATCTGACTAACGTCCGGACCCAGTGTAGAAAACTGTATGAAAGTTGTACAATTCTCCTAATGCCTCAATGTCAAGGAACAAGAGGCAAGCGTAAGGGTCAGAGCCATGTTCAAAGACATTTGGTAACTCAATTAAGGTTACTGGAGTTGTTAAAATGGTTGCCAGGATATGTTCGGTGTTATATGGGCGTCGAATTTGACTTCGAGATTGCTAGGTGTTTGAAAACCGAACTTACTAACCCAGAAGTGCGTGATTCAAACCAGATCTCAGCATCTCGACTGTTTCTATCTAGGCCTGAGCGGTAATTCAGCCCTTTTGTCATGCACCAAATGGTGTTACAGCTGGACAACTATTGTTATTACTTTTCAGGTGTGCATCAGAAGAAAACAATACAAGGTGTTTCGTATTTTACTGTCACATAACCAGTTCCCTTCCTGCCTTTGTATAATGTTTCTGCACATAAACCTCAGAGCGCTACAGACATTTTTTTTTGCGCTTGCCAGAAATTTCGAATGACTAGTACTTTCGCATCAGAACATGAGAAGTATCGTTCAAACAAGAGAAGAACCAGACCTGTTTTTTCCAATGGGTTACAGTTTGGACTTAAAAATAGCTGTTGCGCAAAACGAAAAATTGACCCACCCACGTGTTCCACTCCCAGTCTCACCACATAACGATACACCAATGACGTCGCCTCAGTTGACGATGAAACATTTGCCTCATTGGCCCTGTGATGACAGTTTGCATATAGCTTTATCTCCATTCATCGTTCCTGAGCGATCGAAGCTACCATAAGAATTTGTCTGTGTAATGTTTTACCCATATTTGTGTCACCAAAGCAACTACATCCAGTTTGTTTCGTGCTGTCTAACCAACGGAATAATTGATATTGCTGGGCGTTCCTCCAAACTGCACTGAGGTACTGAGGCATGATACAGACATCATCTGTTAACACTCGACTGAGTTTCAGCGAGTCTTGTTAAAATGAACCCGAAATAGTGTGTTTCCCACTTTGTGTAATTTTTGTTTAAACAGGGCTAGTGCATAACATGAAATTAGGAATGCCGTAGTTCTTGAAGTCGTTTATAAAACCTTCGTTCACTCCATAGTCCTGCTTTTGTCAAATAAATATTTTGCGACTTTTGATGAAACATATGTAGATACATAAATGGATTGGTAACTGGGTAGTGATGCTGACAGGCAAATAGATGCATAGACGGATAGATGGATGGACAGGTAGATATACAAGTAGGTGGATAGATAGATAGACAGACAGACAGATAGACAGATAGATAGATAGATAGATAGATAGATAAATAGATAGATAGATAGATAGATAGATAGATAGATACATACATAGATAGATAGATACATAGATAGATAGATGGATAAATAGATAAATAGATAACTATATAAGTAGATAAATAGATAGGTGATCCACTCGGTAGCTTAAAACTCAGGTTATGTAGAATAATCGTCAGAAGTGTCAAATAATGTACATTGCTAGTATCAACCCATTACTCATTGTGAGGTTTTTTTGGGCAATCTTGTGTTCATGAGAGAAGACAGGAGACGTCACTGGACTCATAATGAGGAAAAGAAATAATACTAGATACGAATTCACTACACTGACCACTTTTTACTAGCTCTGTTTTCCTCCAAAAACGGAGTCTCCCAAACGAATCTGTCTAGCCTGATTTACTGGGCTAATGCAGTCATATGGTTTAAGATGGCTTGGAGCCTCGTCTGCAAATAGTTGCTTTAGTTGACATGCACTGGGATTTCAGCGTCTTAAGTTTTGAATAAGAACACAGAAAGTATGTCGTCGACCTTTTTTGTATTTGGAAGATACGTGTATACGATTGGGTAGCTGGTTAAGCACAATGTTTGTGAGCCTGTCTCTGAAGAATAGTAAACATTACGCATCATGTGTTCCACCCATCAAACTGTTCGCAACAGGTAAGCTACAGTAGAAACAGAGTCAGCCAGGGTTTTGCTCGTTAACAAAATGAATCACAAGTACGTTTGAACCAAAGTGTGCTCCATAGCTTTCTGTGTATATGCGGACGTAGAAGCATAGCGGTACAGAAATGTTAGCTCCTAGAAGGCTGTTTTGTCTGGAAAAGCATCTGGTCAAATGATACATTAGACTGACGAAAGCTCACCGAATGCGTCCACCTCCTCAGCCCCTAGAAGAGCAAAACCGATTGGGGGCTGCTGAAGTTTTTTTCAGTAACCTTATGAGTTGTGTGTTGGCGTGATATCTCAAATATCATGACAAATCAGTCGGCGTGATGTGTGACCCTCAGTTGCTAAAAAATCAAAAGCAAGAAATTCAGAGAGGTTTCAGGGAGTCTTCGATCAAAACCAAACTAATATGCAGATGAGTGCGTAGGTCTAACCCGGGGGAATTTTAATTTTTTGAGATACCAAGGATAATCATTAAAGCTCTCAGCAACAAGCTGGTAGCCAGGCTGAGAAAAAGTAGTAGGAGAGGGCTATCCGATGTATATCGTATGCTCAGCTAAAAGCTTACGGCAGAATCGTATGTACTTACTGGAAGGGAAGAAAAGGATTTAAATAGATCACTTTTGATCACCAAACGATGTCGTGTAATCCGGTATTTGACAAATCTAAATCATATGGACACATAAATTGTTTCATTATGTAAAGGAGATGCGCTTCTGCCTACCCCAGTGTGACCGATGAATCCCAGGTCACGAAGAATCCTACCATTATTTTTACGAATTAGCTTCGCTAATTAACCGGGAAAATGTGTCCAGGCTATGGCTGCTGGATTCCTGTCCTCTCCAGAGGTCGGCGCCGATGTTGAGGCCCTCCATCTTATTTTGGATTACGTACGGTATGGAGTTTATATATATATATATATATATATATTTGAAGAGCACGGGTTGCATGTTGCAGTGAAACAACGATAATTCTCGTTTTGTTTTTGTTGAGCTCGGTTCCGTTAAAATGTAACTTTCCGGTCCACTGGTTTCTTCCTGAACTTGTTTTAGAAACAGCCAGGTGGGGTGCCTTCACTCGCAACGATTAATCACTTATTTAAAAATTTGCTAATGAGTAGTATAGAATACGGAAATAACCAGCGATATGCTTTCGAGTTCACAACACTCTCGTTTGAATTGTCGTCCTCCTGTCCTGGTGCAGTTATTTAGATGAGCACACAAATATTGGAAGCACTGGAACTCACCAGTAGTTCAGATCCTCGGGCATGCCGGGGTTTGAACTACAGGCATCCAACATGGAGGAGGAGCGCGTTACACCAGCAATCGCTGGATGCATCCGATATTTCACATCTGAAGTGGCGGTGGTATTGACCATTCACTACAGTGATGGCTTAACCGGCTGTTTGAACGATGACCCAGTAAATGTTCTGCTTCTGTCAAACTATTGACTACCCTGTTTGAACGTCACAGTGAGATAGCACGATTGGAACCTCCGGGATATTTCTGATGTTTTGCACGTCTATCGATCGACAGGTGGTCGCATATCCATTGTGACAATGCTATGAGTTAGTTGAGTATCGCAATACAAGTCAGTTCTAACGGACGTCAAATTGACGGGTGGGGTTGTACAGTGGCTTATTCAGGACTAAACTGGATACCATTATAAGATGGTTAGGCTTGAATTAAAACTGCTCACTAGTGACTGATAGCAGCATGGGCCAGTTAAGTCTGCGACCGGTTTGAGACTACTGTGATCGGAGGAGTATACATACGGTCAAGTCTTCTGACACCCGCGGGTGCATTTCGGACAGTTCGGTCTAATCCGGGTAATCTGGCTTCGGACCCTTTTGGCACGGGATTTTTCCAATCCTGATCATTTAACCGTCGGTCGTTCCCTTGTAATCCTTCGGGTGGTTAACCCGCTTTTGTGTTTCTTTCACCTGTTTTTAGTTCTTCGTAAATCGTGTGCTGGGACGAGGGATTTGTGCTTGCCCCAGTAATCAGGGGACGAAATTATCTCAGTCTGGGATATCAGAAAATGCATGAAACGGACAAATATGGGACAGAAAGCGAGTTAGCTGTTTTTCTTGAGCCTTACCAACCCCAAATCTCAAACTGTGCTTTCATTAGTCTGCATCTGGTTGTGGATTTCAAGTTTGTACACAATCATGGGGTTCACGGATAAAAACACGAATGACACCAGGAAATCAGGAACACACAGAGAGACAAAATTTGCTTGTCCAACTTTTCAAACCGTGCTCACTTTAAGCGCTCTCAAAGTGGAACGATCTCCAGAAACTGTCTGGTAATAGTGTTTTAACCCTAGATATCCCTAGTCAAGGTGAATACCCCGCAGTTCTGCATAGCTTTGGGGGGAAGAACAGATGCGCTAGATTCTGTACGAAACGGATGTTTTCAACATTACCTGAAGTGTTTCCTGCTGTCCTGGCCAACCAGAGATAGCTTCAAAGTAGCATATAATTTAATCAGCAGAAAAGTTCGATGGATGTCCAGTAATCAGGTGAAATAGCCCCGGTCGAAAAAATCAATGTGTTTTGTTGAGCGAAATAACCGTACAACTGTTTTGCATCAAATCAGGTTGAGCGCAGTAAGTTTGCGCCGACAGATGGTAACTATTCAGCCGTGCATTTTGAATCTGATGCAAGAAATCTACCATCTGGTTGCAGTTTACAACAACACCTAATTGCGTCTCGTTTGGTGAGTCCAATGGTTGATTGAACTGGTGTAACTTTTTATTTCCAGCATTTTCATTAGATTTTTGTTCAAAAACTAAGGACTGTGTACCATGATATTGTGTAAAAACCGCCCACCTAGGAATACTATGATATAGGTAGTTGAAATTCTCGTGGGTACACTTGGTTTGCGGATGTATTGTGCTTGTATTTGATTGATAAAAATTGAGTGCAGGTGAATAATCCTAAGAGTATTAGGTTTTATCAAAAGTACTTATAACCAATCAATGCTGCATGTGAAAAAGTCACTGAATTAACTGATTCTTATGGTCGATGCCGCCAGAGCTTCGTGCAATATAGTAATGGTGTAACGGTGATACTACTAATCGGGAGGCAAGCGAGTAGTATGTGTTCGGGAGAAGATCTGTGTCCAGCTTTTGGAACTAAGATGCAGATTAGAGTTTCGCTTCCCTGTTCAATGGTCTGTAACCGGTCAGTTGGCATTTCCGAATAAATAACCCCGCATCGAAGGCCTTCTTCCTTAAAATGATAGTATTCAGGTCGCTTAATAAAGGCTGTAAGCGATGTGGACTCGGCTGTAATTTCTTGGTAATTTCAGGAGATTTGGTAATATTCAGTAGATATTTCACCCTGTCGGTAGAGCTGGTCTACGCTGAAAAGCCGAGAAACACTGTACAGCCACTTTAATCTCGTTGGCACTCATCAGCAGTGTGAATCTCATGAGCGGTGATTAGCTGTCAGTTAGACAGGATGAAGCACCGCACATCCTTCAGTAATGGGAATTATATTTTGTGGCCGCATACTGAATGGCTGTTCAAGTAACAAATTCTCAGAAAGGAGTTTCAATCGTCCGGTGAAACTATCTCATGAACTGTTCATATTTTATGTTAATGTGGAATGATTTGGCTCTTCAGCATACATTGACTCGACCAACAGGAGGAGATATCTGTTCAAACTGTTGTTGTGTGGACAGAAAAAGGTCCTGTCGATAGTCTTACCTTTTGACTTTGAGGCTAGCCTCGAAATACCGTATCAGAGAGCTGTGTTGTACAATAGTTCTATAATGCTGGTGTGAGAATGACTTGACTAGGATGAATCTTCCCGGCCCGGATTTGCCGGTCAGGTTTTTTAGACTTATCATCAACTTACCCAGTCGTATTTAAAACAGGTCTAGTGTTGTGCGATCGTCCTTTTACAGGAGTTTTGAAATGGTCGTGGCATACTCACTGTGCGATTAGCTGTACACCTTTAAAATTTTGAGGAAAACGACCAAGTCGAACGTCTAAAGTACTCGGGAAGAAGACCTAGGAATGCGGCTGTCCGTTGCAGACGCCTGTGCCTGCTGGACTGGCCTGGGGTTGTTACAGTTTAGAGGTCCTGTAAGAGATTCGCACCTAGCCAAACAAGTACGTTGCATCTCACTTCGGGTAATTAGCCTAACCTAGCAGAACTGTGAACTGAACAGTCGACCCCCGTTTAATGGTTCACCAATTGAAGGTTTTAAGGAAGAAGCCACTTGAGTGAAAGCACCAAGTTCTTATCACCCGGAATATGCAACAACATGCTTGTAAATCAAACACAAAACACGGACTCAGAGCGGTGGAACCGCACGTCCTACATCCCAGCGGATTTTAATGGTCTAGATATTATTTATGTGTAACAGGTGGTTTAGGTGAGACCCACATCGCAGATATCACAGAGGAGTATGATGGTGTTATGAACCTATTTACTTGTAGGCCAACCAGAGAAAACATTTCTACTTGTGAAGAGAAAGAAATGGCGTTTGTCTAATTTGCTATTGTAATCACCGGTCCAAAACATTCAAGTGAAAAATAAAGCTGTAGTAACCGTGAACATGATCGGGTGGGCATTCGAGAAATACAGTCAAAATCTGGCCCAACAGATCGTTTGGATTATGGATGGATGCAGTAGAGAGTGAGCGCGCGCACAGCCGATGAGTCCGTTATCTAAGAAGAGACAAAGACTTTGTGACAATTCGTCTGACTCTGTTGAGGCACCAAGTGATGCAGTCATTATCTTTCGGCTGTAGTCATTGTTATCGAGTGGTGAATTTTACGGGTGGAAATAAGGAAGCCAGACGTTTTAATACGATTCAAAAATTGACTGACTGTTCCAAAAGCTACTAGGTGGCTTTTGGGGCAGCACAGTTTTAACACAAACTGTAATGATGATTCGGAAAATTCCAACTAGCTGCCTGGATGTTCCTCACTTTGAGTTGTATTCATATACGGGTGGTGTTTCAGTACTTCAACTACCTTCCTTCACCTTCGTTTCCGCAGATTCATCCTAACGAGGACGATTTATCCACACATGGATGTTTTGCGATCCAAGTGCAACACTGAATGTATGTTTTTCTACAAGCTTTTCTGTTACTACGTTCCTCTTCTGAAGTTAAGGTACTCTGTTTCCACCATGCTGGCTGCCTCAACCCCCTCTTAGAATATACGGTTTTCAATGAACGCCGTAGTAACTGGTAGCCCCAGGAATGAGATGGGTTAGTGGTTGTGCCAACCACCACGCACCACTACGTTCCCCAATAACGCACTGATGACATCACCTCGATTGGTGACGAAACGTTCGCAATCAAATTGCCCAGCTCAGCGAACAAGCCAACGACCATCAAGAAAAAGCTATCTATTTCCATAGGCCAGTCACGTTGAGAGACCACAGGTAATCTTCAAAAAACTATGTAATCCAATGCGCGAAAGAGGAAGTACACACCCATCTGTGTTCTGATGGTCTCTTCGTGGGGTGACGGAACATTTGCATGTCAATTGCAAAGCTTGGCGAACAGATCAGCAGCCACAATCAATGAACTCATTCAAGTTACTAAGGTCTTGACACTACCTACTTTTTCGCTTCTTGTTTTGTATCCTCAAATAAACCACGCATTTATGAAGCTCCCCGAAATAACCACCCTAGTAACGTCTGTGTTCTACGCATCTGCAGATTGAAAAACACGGAATTTTGCATCTTAATCCACGTTCTGATGGCTAGACGTTGATACGAGTATAAACGTAATACATTACTCAGAAAGATGTTTGAAAATCTTCGACAGCCCATGCACGAAGGATTCAGCTGGGTTTTTTATGTATCTTCCATGAAGGCTTAACTAATATACAGATTAGTCTATTAGTCGACGCGAAGTTGTTTTTAGAAAAAATTAATAATAACAGGATCTTAGGAGAAAAAAATGGTGGTGCATTCATCTGAGACGTACTGTACCAGAGCCTATTTAAAATATCCTTCCAAAATCATAGTTAACTAGGACATTTCGTGACACATTTTGCCCAGATAGTCTAAGTACCACAGCTTTTTTGATGACCCAGTTGGGTTTCCGCACGCCTGTGGTCTGGTATTCATAAGTTTCCCATGCAGGCTGGCAACCAGATAACGGACGTTCACACCTAGTTTGGAAACCATCGCAAAGACAACCCGGGAGTTGGCAGGCTACTGGGTTAGAAAATGCCGACAAAATGATCAAAGTACTACAAACGAAATCCGGGTACATGAGGGATTTGATCCCCCGGTTATGCATACGGGGCTGTCGGACTGTTTACTATAATGAGTGTTTCGGTACAGAGCCGTCGTCGGTCGCCATTACCCGCAACAAGTTAGCGGAAAATTTATGGTTAAGCGCTATTACCTTGCAAAATACAATGTTTTTAGTTTATGTAAAATTTTTGCTAGGATGTTTCGAACGTTGGTGAACTATCGATTAGCGAAAAAATAACGTGAAATAAATTCACCGATTAGTTGCTTTACCTGGATCTGTGGCACAAAAATCGCAGAGAAAGCAAGATAGTTTTTGGAGGCCATCAATCTAGGTTAAATAATTGTTGGTGTAAAGCCAGAAAGGCATGATATGAACTCTTAAAGCCAATAATCACAGAATCATCTTGTTCTGCGGGGGAATACAACAAGGATTTTACATTTACGGTCCTTCTACTCGGGACTAATTTGGCCATTTGCATTGGCCATTGCTGCACAGACAGTGTGATTGTCATTTTGATCATTCTTATGAATAGCGGTAAATTTATCGCTTTTCACACCTTCTCGTCGTGTGCACCTCAAATTTCGCTCCTCAAATTCAGTGATCTTATTCACAGGTTTTCAAACACATGTTACGAATTCTTAAGTGGTTTGTACTTTTTAAGTCGCTGATTTAGGGATTTCTTTCATAAAGTTTTATAAACAATTCTACTGTGAGAATGCATTCGAATTGAATTTGGTTCAGTTTTTGCATCCAAGGTTTAGTTTGTTTACACAATCTCTAAGACTACATCCCAGTAGGTGGAAAGCGCGTTCCATGTAAACAAACAGGTCCATAGGGTCCTTTGGTTTATCCACTGTACAGCGGGGCCGACAACTTTGTGAGATATCATTAGTTTTTGTCCTTCTGCAGCTAAAATAGAGTAGAATTTCACGTTACAAACCATTGTGGTAGGGATAAAAACTCCGTTGCTATGCTCTGATCCTGGTAAGCCTTAGCAACCTATTTACGTTTCCGGTTCTCTGATACCCAAATACTGAAGTGGCGAAGCCTGTTACAGTTTCCTCTATATGGACACCTGCTAGTTCCATCCCAGTTGATTCAGCATCACCTACCAGTGTCACTGTGAACGAGAATTGCAATCGACCGGTTGTACTCAAACGACCTTAAGTTCTTATGGGGTTTGAGACACATTTGTTGATAAAATACCGTCATTCACGATTGGTTTGCAAGGCTCCGATGACGAAAAATCGGGAGTTCATTGGCTTGAGCGCAAAGGTATCTTGCAATTAAATGAGTTCTAGAATCATCCTGAGACAAAAGTCACTAGTTGACCGAGCTACAGTGATAACAGAGTGGTTGTTGAAATAACATGACAATAATCGCCTTGGCTATTCCGGGTGTCATTTCATAAGGAAACTCTAAATAAACGGGTGGTAATTCGCAAATCTCATTAGACAATTTAGTTTTAAAATTTTACGGTTCTTATGCTGTACGGATGATATCTAGCTACTATAAGACAGAATCGCCTGGCTTGCAGAAAACTCTCAAACAGGGAAATGGATCTTTGGATCGTGAACAAAAATATAACTCACAAGTTCTTGGTGGGAATGCACGTCAAGGCGAAGTGGACACTCAATGGTGGTGAAATAGATGTTCTCCAAAGGCAGTGACAGTTTAGGCAGTCACTCTACTGCAGACGCTTATATAGAGGAGTCGCATGTGGGATAATTTTTTCATTACTGAAATAATGCTGCTAGTTTGTGTCCCTCGAGAAAGTTATAGATTTCTGTTCACAAACTACTTTAGGTATCCATTCTAGATAAGGGTTCCTTAGATAACTTTTCAAAATTACCTACGAGTGGAGATAAAATAACGTGGAATTGTCCGATAATGTTACAGACAAGACAAAGCTAGAAAAAAGGTCCAAGTAATAAGGAGAAAATTACGTCCCCTTTAATTTTCAGAGGTTAAGTGCACTCAGTCACCACATACTTGTCACGTGTGCTGTATACCGCTGGTTTTGATTGGCTCTGCGGCGGCTTACTGTCTTATTTTGACCTCCTTTTTCTTTAAACAAAGAACTACCTTTACATTGTACAAATTATGCGAAAAGTCTTTCTTTTTCCTAAATAGTGTTTTGCAGATGCGAAAATTTGTTTTGAACTGTCGACAAACGATCAATACCGCACCCCTCTCATTGTGCAGTTAGTTAATGACTCTCAGCATTTCGGTGGTCGGATTTAAGTCAGCCGTATACGGCGATTCATTTACGATTGGGGAACATTACTTTTCTCGGTCTACCATTTATTTTTTGCTTTATGCGGCTGTTTCATTTGTTTGTTTGGTTTGTTTTCGACCTTCCTGAAGAGAATCTGACTGGGATCCGATTAAATCATGGTAGAATTAATTCTTTCCTTCAAATGATCATGAACTCGTTGTAGCATTTGAGTTGCTGAATTTGAGAGAATCTTTTATAATAATTGATCGGGAGACGATCGTCCTCGAGTTGCAGCCGTTTGGTGTATGGATTTTTCCATGTTTTTTGTATCTCCAGCTGCAAACCTGACATCACTTTAAGGTCACTGTTGTCGCACTTTTTTGGGTAAGTAAAAATTCCGACAAAAGCTCGCCTCTTGAATCGTCCCTTTGTTAGTCACCTTGCACTTGTTAGTGCAGTGTAACCTATTCTTTAAATGTAACAAGGACGGCTTTCGGTTAAGATCGCTATCCCCAATCGTTATTCAGGAGAGTTTCCAAATTGCTAGTACCACGTCGTAAAAGTTACCTTCACTCTCTTCGCAGTTTTCTTCCTGTGCTGAGAAAGTGGCGCTGTTGTCTACCGAAACTCGTCTATCCCTCACCCAAGAGAGTAATTTCTTACTGTGCAGAAAAGGTAGCGTGGACTTCAAGATACCGACGTTACAGTGTGCGAAAATACGATATTTGAAAGTACGGTTACCAAAAGCAACGCGTAATAAACTATAAACTTATTCGGTGAAACTGTTTTTATTAAAAGTAAATGAAGCAATCAGACAATGTCGAAAACCTGCATTGCTAATAATGGCTCATCTTTTTTCCCTGAGGTAAAACCCGAAACATCATTGGAAAATTTTGTATTTAAAACAAGTTTGATCCAGAAAACAACACAGTGCGAGAAAACAGCTTTAAATGAATATGGGGTTAGTCGCCCAAAATTCACACACTTGATTTTTGATTTGTTGTTTTATGGCAAACCATTGTGGATTTTTGGTCCACTGTATTCATCACTACATTACAAGGGATACGGAAATAAATTTTCTATGTTTGGTGAACAGTTGCAGAAATATAACGTGAAACTCATTTGTTATTTATTGAACACTAATTATTCACTTCCGGAAATTCATTTGGCTATTGCTGAAAGGAAACGCCTCAGAAAATATACCAAATAAAGGCAGCCTTCTCTGATCTTTCACACTATTCTACTTTTTTTACACTGTTCTTCCGATCAGATTCTCTGCTTTTGATGTTTCCAGGTTTCTCAGGTTCAGACGGGCGGTTACTTTGTCTAAAATCACAGGTCGAAGTGGCTGCACATGGTCTGACAAAAACAGGTCCATGGATGCGCCGAATCGAGTTAGACTGCTACCCTTAACATCCCCTAAACTGATGTGAGGGGGGAGTGAAAAATCATATAACCTTGTACCGATTCCTCTCAACTCAAGTAGTTGAATGTATGGGATTAGAAGATACTCACAAATAAGCAAATGAGTGAAAGGTACAAATGATACTCATGTGTATTATACAGCGTTATTTTGAATATGAAATAATAACCCGGCAAACTGTGGTAAGTCAAATGAAATCTAGCTGAATTTTTCGCAACCTGTTTTGTAACTAATAGGATCTTCCGCATCATCTCTACTGAGCCAATTCTACTGGAGGTTGAGGATTGGCATAAGTGTTGCTCTTTCCTGAAAACATATTCTGCCGATTTCTGTCATGTGTGTTAGATAAGAGAACCGCAGCTTGACAGGACTATCGTATTCCTGAAAGTAATCCCAGAATACCAGAAACATACGAAGACCCTCGTGTCCCACCGAAATCACAGTGCAAAAGCCGCTAATCGTATGGACCAAAATAACCAGCTGCCGATTGGGCGCTCAAGTGACAGTCAAGCGGTAAATCGATTCAGCAACGGCTGGCGATGGTAATTGTCCAGACCTTACACCCAAAGGCGATCGGACAGCCTAAATCAGGGTCAAAGCCGCGCTTAAATACTTGAATGTCCGTTGTAATTTCTGCACTCGCTTGTTCAAAATAAAGCGACCGCGTACCCGTTGGTGAGCCTTTATTCGACACTCAGGCACTTGAACGAGGAAAGCCGTTACTTACTACACAACTGCCCCCGTTCTCACGAATATTTTGTCTGACTTGCTCCGGAGATTACGCAAGAAAAAGCCGTACTTTCCACTGCGGATATCAGATAACTGGGAGCCGAATCCAGTGCTTTGTGGACCCTTGAATCTTTACGTGTACTACGTCGACATTCCATCTTAGTACATTGCGCCAGAAATCAAAACATTTTAGTTGATACGTTAGGCGCTTATGAATGGTCCGTGGTAGATTTTTTCAGAAATAATTAAGATTCGGAGCAAAACCCCCTAAGGGGTCGCTACTTTTACTCATTTTGGGTAAGATTTAGGCTACCGGAAAATTTTCTTGGTAATCTCAGAAGACACCGTTGAATGTACTAAAAGCTATTTGCGTCCGTCCAGGGTCTGATACGCTTATCTACTATATTGTTTTATAAATTTACTGTGCACTAGCTGTGCCTCAAATGCAACATTTTTTTTTGCGGCGCACAGTGGATCAATCCCCATTTACGCATTTCGGCAGTGACAGAAATAAAAAGCGCAGTTCCGTTGGCACTCTGTAATTCGATGTCAATATTTTGTCGAACAAGTGCAAACCCAGGACAAATGCCACACACCAATTTTTAACACAAAATGTAGTGTGTTCAGTGAGAAAACAAAAATTCTGGGCAGGTGCACCTATGTGAACATCCGAATGGCCTTCGGGTCATGTCCAGTGGCAAAACCAACCGTTCAACGATGGGAAACCCAGTTGTTGGAACGCATAATTACTATGTTAAAATACCCTGGTAGTGTGCAGCAAGCTGAACGTCTTGATATCAAATAGCTTAGGCTTTAATCGGTGACGCTGAGTTTCTTCATCTAGCTAATAGGTCGTTTATCAGGTTGCTCCACCATATCATTGGACTGTAAAAATGGTAGTGGAGGTCTAGTTTTCCCAGTGCAGTGACCAGTAACCATTTTGTGCGTTTTGTTCGGCTGATCCGACCAATCCGCATTTAACTTTTTAAACCTGTCCGGACCTTGCATTGTGTAACCCCGAGATAACGCTCTAGAAACAAATGATTGTTACACCAAAAAAACTCGAAACACTGTTTAGGCAACCGCATTACCAGTGGCATATTTTAGTACCAAGCACCAAGCCAAATCGAACGCGGCATGCGGTGCCACGTTCGGAGCAAGAATTTTCCATCCAAAGCAAAATGTAGGGTAGTGATGAATACCATCATGAAGTTACGTGGCTCGCAATGTGCCCGACTCTTCAGCCAGTAGGTCTGGCCAATTTTTTTGGGAGGGAATATTAGATAAAAACGATCACTTGTTTCGACGTATAGACCTTTCGTAATTTGCACCATAACCTGGCAAGAACTAATATCCAGATTGCGAGTGTTGACTATTATTGAACGCATCTCTTGCAAAAAACTTGATACGCATAAGGTCACTAAAAACGGTTGAACGGACTGTGACCGATCTTGTTTTCTTAGGTAGACCCAATTCCCTAGTTGCCGTCAACTCTATATTTATTCAAGAACCTATGCCGCAATACCACCCGATGCATAAGGCGGCAGCACGCATGACTGAAGAACATCATAAACAGTGAATTCGGCTGTACTTATCTGAGACTCCCGTTGCAAACAAATTGGTTTCCTTAGTGAAAAATTTCTATTTTACCTCTGATTAGTCATCTGATGTGCTCTACTATGAGCTTAATATGCCCGAAGCGCCTCCATACTGATCGATTTCTTGATTATACCAACTTCTGGGAATTCGTGGAAACCCGAGCCCCAATGCCTTAAGACACACTGCAAGTGGCAAAGCACGGTAAAAACACTCTAGCCATTGAATTCACGTTGGCTCACGATTTCAAGAAGTGGAGGTTGAAAGAGCTAGAGAAAGTGGGAACTAGAAAGGAGATCCTTGGAAACGATGCAGAGAAGTAAAACTAGGTCCTACATAGTCTTCTATAGACGACGACGACGACCACATTTGCCATTTTTGAGAATGGGGGATTTCCTTTTTCAAGCATTCCTCTGTCAGTACTGTTTGAAAATTAAGAAGCAGTAACACTACTAAGCCATCCTCTGATGATGAAAAATTCCAAAGGAAAGGCTATGCTATTCACCTGGTAGAAGAGAGGAGCCGCAGGTCACAACATCTAAGGATGCAATTTGAAAGCATTTCACTTCATGAGCGATTGCGAAATTAAAGCGAGCACTGACAAACGAATCGAGATACACTTGATAGGATTTGGATAGGTAGTGCGCATTTGTCTGTGAGGTCAGCGGAAACAGTAGAAAAATCTATAATGTGTGTAAATTTCTAGTACATAATATATATATATATAATATGTATATATATGTATGTGGATGTCTGCATACGTATGTATATAGTTGTATATAATATGTAACATAGTATATGGAGTATATACGCATAGAATATATATAAAATGTATAGCATATACGATAATAATAAGCAAGTCAACAGATTACGATTTTGCAATCATTATGGTGATCCTTATATCCCTGTTTACCGAATGAAAGGTCAGTGCTTCCAGAAAAGCTGAATTAACGTGGAAATTACGGAGTTCCGTAATGTTGAGTCAAAATGACTTGATGCAGTTACAGTGAAGCAAACAGCAGTCGTAGTGTGACTGATTGAGGAATCGCCCTAGAACGGATGACCTTCAGACGCCTTATTCATTCTGGTTGAGGGGCATTTTAAAGGTTATGCTGTATTGAACTCTATTTCACCTTTAGACGTTTGCCCTCAGAAGTCTCTTTAGGTGTATTCCGAGATTCTCTTACTTTGCCTGAAACAATGCTGTGTGTAAATTTCTAGTACATAATATATATATATATAATATGTATATATATGTATGTGGATGTCTGCATACGTATGTATATAGTTGTATATAATATGTAACATAGTATATGGAGTATATACGCATAGAATATATATAAAATGTATAGCATATACGATAATAATAAGCAAGTCAACAGATTACGATTTTGCAATCATTATGGTGATCCTTATATCCCTGTTTACCGAATGAAAGGTTTGTGCTTCCAGAAAAGCTGAATTAACGTGGAAATTACGGAGTTCCGTAATGTTGAGTCAAAATGACTTGATGCAGTTACAGTGAAGCAAACAGCAGTCGTAGTGTGACTGATTGAGGAATCGCCCTAGAACGGATGACCTTCAGACGCCTTATTCATTCTGGTTGAGGGGCATTTTAAAGGTTATGCTGTATTGAACTCTATTTCACCTTTAGACGTTTGCCCTCAGAAGTCTCTTTAGGTGTATTCCGAGATTCTCTTACTTTGCCTGAAACAATGCTTTTAGTGAACCTTACAGAGAGGTGATCTTGCGTTTGAACCGGATGTGCATCATATTCAGTCTTTCATCGCAGGTAAATTCAATTCGGAGACTCTATGTAGGAGATATTCCATACGAGATAAGACTGATAGTGAAACGAACTTTCCATGCAAGAGGGAGCATTTACGGCAGAGGTTTAGGTTGATGCACCGATTTAATCGGGATCCACATTTTTATTTCCCATTGAGGCGATTTCAATGCTCCGCGATTGATGCATGTTTTCACTCTCACTTGTGTGCTAGTGAAACGATGTAAGTGAGCACTATTTGCAAGGTTGGCAAATAAGAGCCTCCTCGAAAAGTGCAAGGCCGATAGTGTCAAATTTCTTCTACGAAAGGATAAGTGAGATGGATTTGGGATTAGAGATATGTCACAAACCCAAACCACGTCAACCTGATGATGATGGGAGAAAGGCCAAGGAAAGGAATGAAAAATTTTGCTGTAGAAATACGGAGGAAACTAAGCATGGCGATCGAAATTCAAGTGTATTTCCATGGGAAGATTGATGACAGATGTTAAACGAAGGCTGTGTTGTTACCATTGTAATATGTTTCGAATGCAAGCATCATATGGAGCATTGCTTGTTTTAGAGTTCCCACTCACTCAGTTTGCTCTTCCTGGTATTTGAAACTGAAGCTGTTGACTGGTCTCAGTTCAGTGTCGCCTCAGAATTGATCTCGTGATTGCAGCAATCATTCCACACTGGAAGCATTTAGGGACTAGTGGTAATCTTATCTTACGTTTGTTTGGTTTGAAAGCTTGGATAATGAAACTTTCCGTTGGGCTCTGTACATGTGTCTAGTGGTGTTCTGCTCAGTGCTTTTGTATCTGTACCATTGCCTGAAAGTTTTTTCTTGACCTCAGATAAGCCAACACCCCGACAATGGGTAGCAGTGGGTCTCAGAAAATCATGCGATATCGGGGGCCAGAACTAATTAGGCCTGTTGGACCCTGCTTTCAAAGCTATGGGCTCGTCCACTGAATGTCACCGGGTCAGCACACCGTCAGTCAACCAAAGAACACTACTTTGATTATAGTGTTTGACTGTCTTGCGCCGACAGCTAAACAGCCACTTCAAGAACTTAGCTATTCGATTTCTGAGAGTGATACCTTTATTGTGCATCCCCCATTTGGATAAGCTTTCATTGACAGAATGTTTTCGTGCGGCCAGAAAATTCGGTACATTTTGCCTTTTTCCTAAAAAATGACAATGAACCTACGAATAAGAAAAACGAAATCTTAAGTCCAAGCTTCATTCACTGGTAGATACGGGTTTCTATCTCTGTCGTATCGATGTCCAACAGGTAGACCGTCCGTAAACAGACCGAGGCCATTTTTCTTGTTTCCCTTGTAATGCAATGGATCCGGTTTCTTATCAGTGAGGAGGATATCCTCAGTGCGCTGTTAAACCCACTGATGTTTTAGCATAGCCGTCCTGACGTTGGCCATCTTATGCTAATGGGTACCTCAGCATTCTCCAAACATGCAAAGTTAATTTAGATGTTCATCTGGGGGAGTCGAGACCAGTGATGAACATTTTGGTTGGCACACAGGTTGCTGTCGTCTACGAATATCTACTTCATGAAGTTACAAGAACCACTTGCATGGAGACTCAAACCGACGTCACCGAGGGCTATACGAACCTCGGTAGCATTGGTGACTTGCTATCTGCTGATCAGACGTCTATGAACTGAGATTTAATGTTGCCAAATCCATTGAGGATTTCGGTAAGATATGATACTCGGAATTGGAACAACCGAGGCCTACGGCCTGTGGTTAAATTACGGACCAACTCCCGTGGTTCTACCTCTGTCGTTACATAGCCGCAAAATGGTCAATACATTTGGTCGAGGGTTGCCGAGTTATTTGATTTTGAAGCTCTGGTCTTTTCCCCACAATTTCATACCATTATAACCCGCTTGCGCACGCTTATTCAGCGCACCGGTTATCGGCTTAATCTAATTTAACCGGCTGACCTGTCGCAGATACCATCCGATATAATGAACAATATTCGATCGAGACGTATCAACACCGCTTGGATAAGTTGGTACTATTTTCCGTCTAATAACTTACTATATGTTCGCGTACTTAAAAAAGTGAAGATCATGGAATACTGCAACTTTGCGATGCTATCCGATAACGTAGCTCTGGAATTTGTATACGGCTTGTTGCCCGCTACGTGATTTGTGGATGCCGGTTGTTTACTGGCAAATAAACCATATTGGTACTATTTCTAACATGAATTACCTTTAAGCGCTTGGTGAATCCCGATTCATCGCTAATGCGAAAAATGTTTAAACACCAGCAAGTTTACCTTAACTTTGACCGTTGGACTTACGTGCATAGATCCTATTAAAAAGTATGCTGTTTCTGGATGCCTCAACGCATTCTAAGAAGTTGGCTCGGTTTCTTACACTGGTTGTGACGGATATTACTCAGCATAGCCCCGCTGCTGTTGGATGTATCTGACTGAATGACCCCAAAGAGATATACCGAGCTTTTTTGAAGACATTTGGCGCAGTTCTACAACGACTTCCGCGACTATAACACCAATGTTGCTCTATGAGTTTACACTGAACTAGGTTGCTGACCAACTCATCGCTGAGCATTCTACTGTAGCCAAAATCCGACTACTCATCACTTCAACTTTAACGTAGTTGTGTCGTAGTAGTGTCGAATAGTTTATCCGTATTTATACACTCAACGAAGCAAGCACGAAGTATTCACACCCACAGATTTTGTTGTTCTCTCTTATCTCTGAATGGAAATGTTGCAGCGCGCCTACCAAACTTGTTTTCGTTATTCCCGTTCTTTTGTGTCCCTATCCAAGTTGAGTCAGTCAAGAAAGAATCGCTGAGGATGCTAATCAATTTAACTTAACTCGTTACACTTGCTGAATGCATGCTAGTTTCCTTGTCAAAGAATCAATTGGTAAGAAAGAGATTGACGCGAAACACAACAACATTCGAGTTTGTTGCAGTAGAACACGCAAAAATTTGCACACAGATTTGCCGGATACTCTGTGTGATTGTGAGTTTTGGTTCAGTTTCTGCAGTCCTGTAACAGATGTTGGATGGACTGATAAGGCACGCATAAACGCTTTGATCTATACAGATGATTCAGGAAATAATCAGTTATACTAAGCTCTATAGGACACCAGAAGCATTAGTTTTGGTGGCAGAATTTGAGTCAGAATGCTGTTTAATCAAACTATTTACGCAACCTGTCAACGTGAATACGGTGCAACGAAAGGTAGTTTCACCAGGCAATTAGCTACAAGTTTAGCAACCAAAACCAAGAAGCGTGTTATTTTCGAATTTATTGTCAAGCACCCTCTAAGATACTGACATTTCTGTAAACAGAACCATATTTTGTTAGAATTTGTGGACTTGGTGACGAATACCGAGCCTGAGAATGTATACACGCGGGTAGAATGTCAGGCACAAAAGATTATTCATTTCGAACATCAAGATATTTGTGTTCAGACATGCACCAATGAATTTTCTTTTGAATTAAAAAAAACGAACCAACGGCCTGTAGTCTGATGCTGCTTTGCAAACTAGCCAAAATATTGCGACCCGTGCCCATATACTAACCACTTGATGCACTCCTGTTGCGGGGCGAGATAGGCTAAGAGCACGAATTTACTGACAGGAAGGAACGTGGTTCGAACTCGACCTCTGTCTCTTGACTTCCCTTGTCTAGGCTTGGGCGACCTGTTAGCATCCTAGCCCTCGTGCCTCCTTCGTGTGGCAGGCAGCTAGGCACCGAAGGGGTGCCACAGCTGAACGACCACCACCGACTACTTCTGTTGCAGAACACCTTCCTGTCAATCTTTGCAGCGCTGTTCGTTCTAAACGAAGCAACGAAACTTGATCCTCTCTAAAATCATGGGTCATCGTAAGCGGTTCCCAAGCCGGTTGAAAGGTTAGATAGGAAGATTAGGTGATGAAATTACAATTAGGAATGAGGTGTGGACAGCGCGCCATATATTCTAGCTCCGATCCAGTAATCAGTCTCTGTAATGAATGATACCTTGACCAGGATTATTCTAAAAGAAGTTTCATTTGAGCCTCCTATTAAAAGCAACTTAATCTGTAAATCATCACATGGGCAGGGTGTGATGTTCAAGTGTATAGTTGATGAAAAATTTTGAAGCTGAGCCTACTTGATGAGTAGGAATAAGAAAGAATGTGGCAGTGGGCTATCAAGGAATCAAGTCGGCCTTATATGTAGTATAATATGAAGGAAACTGCTTATTTAATTAGCCGTCTACTCTAGACAAAATTGGTCAAAGAATATGCACTCAATAATCATTGGCTTCTAGTCCATAAGAGATTATACGTTCCAGAGTCGACGAAAATCAATTGTAATTGTGACTTGTCTCGAGAAAATGTGGTGGAGTGTATTGGTGCTATGCTTCAAGAACGCAGATGCAGTGAGTACCTCCAATGGATCTGATGATCATAATACGTAAATGGTTCGGGCTCCAAATTGATGAGTTCCTTATGCCGAACACTTTATCGACCGAAGAAAGTTTATGAAACATTGCCAGCTGCACAATGCCACATTTATTTTAGCAGGCCAGTGTTGATTCAGTAAACAAACCGTGTACAATGTGCGTATGGGTTGGTATCATCGCTATGGTGCCAAATAAGTACGTAAGCAGTCGCATCTGAAACAGCTGTCGGAAGTATACAATGGGTAATCTTACTGTGCCTATTTGACAGTTGATTCTGATATATACAGAAGCGATACTATAGTAAAAGTTTGTGAAAAAAAGCAATTGGTTTTGACCACAGTTCTCCTCTACATTAGCGGCCAGTAAATTATGACCAAACTTACAAATGACGAGAGGGAACTTCGTGAAAGGTCATCAGATATAACCTGCTCTCTGTGTTTAGAAAAAAACCTCCATACTGGCTAGGTTTTGACTTTTAGTACGTAAGTTAATGGTCAGTTTGGTCCGACAATTTTAGGCTGGAGACAAAGCAGCAAGTATTTTTCTGTCTCATTGTAACTCTGCAACGGAAGCCGTACTTCAGTACAACGCGAAAAAAATAGGCAGTGATGGTAAAAAGTGTGCGAAGGGGACTGAACTGAGTGGAATCCATTTACAACCCACGGGATACGATGAATCGGCTTTTTGACAGGTGAATCAAGAGACATTATACGCTAACAAAGGGACTTCCCAATTGAATCAACAGACCGCCGAGAGGAAGCGAAATCTTTCATACGCTGTTTGAACTGCAGTTAATACGAAAATGGTCTCTTCATCAGTTGTTAATCTTAATGATTTTTGATCGAAATCACAACCCTTATGAACGCGAGTTAACAAAAGAAGCAGGTAAAATGCTAGATGATAGCACTTTGCTTCAGTTCACCGTCCAATGAATGTTTATGCTCAAACTCTGCAGAAATATAATCCCTCCCGCTCAGAACTGAGTTTTTTAGAATGAAATTTTTGGGAAAGTGTAATTACCAAAGATATTATTTCACGTCTTTTTATGGGTCTTCTTTATGAAGTTCATTCAATTCAATCTAAAATCGTACCAATTATCAGCCGAATTGTGCAAAACGTATAGAGGGTAGTTTTTAAGATTAATAGTGTGGAATATATGTATTCGATTATATGTGGTACCGAACTTCAATTTCAGTTTATAGTGACAAACAGCGTTGTTGTTCCTGTGTATACGCTATCACAGAGATTGCTCTATGATTGCATTGGGGTAAGAGTTTGTTCCAATGTTAATGGGGCCAGATTCACCAGATTCACGATTAAAGACAGAAAACGGCTAACAGAATTGCTGTTATACTTAGTCGGTGAAGAAATGACTTGCAAATTTTATAAGTTGCTCGATGTCTGTGTTAAACACCCTATGCTTAAATGTCGTATCTGACTGAATGAGGCCATTTTAGGTTGAACTTTCCGCTACAAACCATGAAAAAATTAACGAAATTTACTAAACAGCATGTTGTTCGTATCCATTCCTTTTGAGAGGTTTAAGACATCTCTTTCTCGGTAAACGACCGTTGGTGTAATTTGGATCCATGATTGACATAAAGCTGAGTTACGGATCAATCACAGTATCTATTTAAATTATAATTGTCGTCGGCGCTAAGCTCAGTATCAAGGATTTGTCTATTTTATTGGTCTTTTGATTAACAGTACGCAATGCGGTTCAATGATCTGTCAAAAGGAAGGTTGGTTTGTGCCGATAGTGGTGAAACGTACCAAACACCATCATGTTTTGCGGTAAGCTGCTGACCAACGAATCCATTCACAGATTAGCTGAAATTGATTAACATGACCTATTTTTTAAGATTAAAAAAAGTTTACAATGGCTTTCATCGGAAGCATTGATACTAATGTCTATCACTTCCTCTTAATCAGAGCAGAGTATAGACAACTACAAACCTATAAGGCCCTCAAATCGTTTGCACAAGTAAGTGTTCGCCATATGCATCCATTACACTAAGAAAGAAGCAAGATAGAAACTTTCACCGACTAAAGTGAGACTAAACGAGGCCTAAGATAAACGAAACTACTAACAAGCTGTCCAGAGCTTTCACCGAATTTTATGAGGGGAACATTGAAAAGCTTTAGCAGAGGGTCTAAATGTCGGAGGCTGATCACAGCGTAAAACTATCTTTGAACACAGGCAGGAGGAGAGTTGTGGCGCAATGATTTTTTCACACCCTCACTGCCATTAGACCAAGCGAGTAACTGTTCACTTTTCGGACCACTAAGGTGCAGCATACCGGGTGCACCTTGGACTCATCTTTCAAATATTTGAACATTGTTTATGCAACGGATTTCAGTAAAATAAGGGCGCCAATAACGCCAGTGGACGAGAAACTTTGGGAACCAGTTGTAGTTTATTAGCCTGATTCTGCCAATATTCTGTTTTGTGGTGTTGAGGATTGTCTTCCTGGTATATGTTTCAAGCCCAAGAATAAAACACGTTTATACACTGTTAATTATGTGACTAAATTATTTGTTTCCCTATTCTTCAGACTAATTCAATACTCTTTTGGTGACTGCTTACGTTTCAAGACTGAACTATTCTAGTTTGTACTGGGTCAGACCGATACTAACTATTTTTCTATATTACCCATTTTTCTATATTCGATTTATCCACATTCATTTGTGTGTCTGTTGCTGGACATTTTGTCCCATTTGAATTGAACAACATTTTTTCGCCCAATTTTTGTCCCATTTGAATTGAACAACATTTTTTTCCGCCCAATTTTCCGAAGGCACCCTGCATTTTCTGTGCTATCCTATGTTGCTAATTGCCCAAGGTTCAATCTGGCCGTAAGCTTTCATTCAAATCTGCCGATTTTTCTCTGTTGATTTTTTATTGAACCACTGTCTACCCAGCTATACCGTCTGTCCACGTCTAATTCAATATATCACTGGCTGTCTAACTGCGACTACTGAACAAACGCAGGTGAAGTTCGTAGAATTGGGTTACACCGCAACAATTACTGACCTTCCGCTGTCGAATTTGTCAAATAAGACTCTTAAATGGAGCGTTGGGCTAATTAACCAATTTCTTGTTTTGAGATCACAGCCTTAGCACAGGATCTTACAACTACTGATTGACTCAGGAACTGAGACGCTATCCTTGGTATCCAAGTATACAGTGCCCAAAGAATGTGTGCTGGTTTGCTTGTTCACAGCAGAACTCTTGAATCAGTAACACTCACGAGAACTGTTCTATTTCTACCAATGAAGAAATTATCAATTTGTGAGCCTAACATAAGCATTTAGCCCAAGTGATTAGGAAGTGTTTTGTTTTGCCCTTCGAGTCTGCGTTGACGTTCTAAGTAAACTAATAACAGCGTCACATTAAATTTTGTTCGATGTGACACAATACTCATGATTTTTGACTCCAGACGTAGTTAGCGTCAACATTACAAAGTGCAGTAGATGCAAATTCTAGTGTTAATAGACTCAAACAGGGCATCTACAGGAAACTCGAAGTTCTGTGTTACCGTTGTTTGGTTACCTTTTATATATATCTCTTAATTCTTACACTCATCATCATTTTCTTTACAGCCAGTCTTCGATCACGTTTGTCCGTTTGACCATATCACTGAAAGCACAGGTAACACAAGAGCTTTTGGTTTGGAGTTGCAGACTGTTGCTTGGTTCTGAACAGGCGTTGTCTTCTTCAATTAAGTGACATGATAGAGAGTAAATCTCCCCCGTAAAAGAACTGATGTATATCCACTGCAATGTTTCAATTTAGTGAGTAGATTCGTTGTGTGGAGCAGGAGTGAGATCGAGCCCATTTTCCGGAACTGCAATTTCGTCCAGTAGATGGGAAACTTCAACACCGAAAAATCCTAGACCTTCGCAAGTATTCTCCTAATCGAGGTGTTTCAGAAAATAGGGTTTTCCAATAGAATATGGATAAAAAACTTTAAATCAGGAGCAGATCATTATGGTTCGCTTGTAAAGGATTTCATCCTGAATGTTGTTTCACTTGATCGTATGATTAACGTTTTAGCACTTGGTTGTAACTTCGTTACATCGCTCATTTGTTTCAGCGTATTTTTCTGCCTCTCATCCAAAACTGATATGAATAACTTTTTACAGAGTGTTTTGAACATTTCGAAATGTAACGTGATGTCATACTTTTAACCCAGCGTGCACAATGCACTATACAACTGAATATAAACACACTATCCCCTTAAACTTGATGCTGCGTTTGAGACCATATGAACAATATTGGTAGAGTTTAAGCTTATTTTACTAAACTCGTCACTAAAACGGATTTCCTCGATCGACTTATTTTGCCAGCTCATATACTACCATATTGGCTACCACACTAGAAGTACGGGACTGACAATGAATCGCTCGCGGATGTCCGATTATTCGTTGCCACTGGACGCGGACATTGAAAAAGTTTCCCCAAAAGCAACAAGGAAAACAACACTGACCAAACGCATTCTATGGACAAACAACTGACAAACAAAGCTAAATGTTTGGCACAAAGCACACTAGAAACCGGGTTGGATTGCTTATGGGAAAGAGCTCTTGCCACATTGGCAGATGTTAGCTGATTTGATGAATGATCCCCCAAGTGAAGGCTTGTGTAGTGAATACCGTGTTTTCATGCCAACACATGTGCCTATAGGATGCGCGTTGCTAGTTAGTAAACTATGACACCCCGTCTCCAGCCATGTGGATGGCGCAGGTGCACAACTGAATTTGTATAGTTTGGCGAAATAAATTAGCTATGTGCTTGAAAGAATTGAACTTTATTACTGCAGGATTAATGCGTGTAATAAAGCTGTGAAGTAAGAATGGCGCCTAGCTATGGGAGCAGCAGCAACAAGGCCTTGCACTTGAGTAGCAACTTTGTGACAAGTAATCACAGTTAATGTTCTCAATAAAAATTCTGCCGAGAATCTCAACCCGAAAACAAACATGTAATGGGAGGAAACTCTCTCTTGCTGCCGCTGTCGTGCGCCATTTAAAATATCCAGGGACTGTCGTTCATTTGCGCACATGCCTGGGACTAATTTGCTGGCCGGTAATTTCATTGTGAAGTGGAACGGAAAATGCAATTATATGCCTTACGTTATTAGACAAGGGAAATAGCTACATGAGAGACTGTGCATTACAATCAGGTGATTGTCTTTGTAAATTAGCCCGTGCACCTGATCGATTGTGTGAACAACAACGGTGTGAATTAAATCAGCATCTATCATTTTAACTATACTTAAATAAGCGAGCTCGCTACGTTTCTCAGAGCGCCACTCCAACGTAACACTAAAGTTACAAATTATAATAGGAGCAAATCCAACTTTATTCATTTGGCGAATAGCGAAAAATGAATTATTAATTTAATGAACAACGGAGACTTCTTGGTGTTAATCAATACGTTTAACCCCACTGGGCTTGCGATATTAGTGTGGTGGCTTGAGATGGGATAGCGAACCGGTATTTGTACAAAACAGAGTATCCATACTCAAACAAGAGGAGACAAAAAGCATTATACAGTCACGAATCCGAATTCAAAACGTGGAGTCATGTGAAAGAGTAAAATGTTACAGCCACCATCGTAATTAAGACAGTCGTAGGGCCTTACCGGTATCGACCCATCTTGGAAAGACCTTCATTTGGGACCTATCAGCCTCTAGTTCTAAGTGAAAGCCAAATGAAACGTCAGTTGCATACCCGTTCCAGTTTGCTCAGCCGTTTCAAAATGTAGCTCATGCAAACCAAACACAGAATACTACTAGAGAGACAAACAAACGATTACTTCGCAGAATCACATGAAGTGAAGGAGGTGTTCTGTCAATTTCCCATTTGTCCCGAATCCATTTATCTACCGCTGATTGCCTCACCTTATTTTCGATCATCTGTTTACGTCTACCATAGAATTTCTGTCAGACAGGGGGGATTAATTACGATGAAGTGGTAAATGTGAATTTCTTAAAAAAAAACAATCATTCTGATACTTTGTTAGACACGGCCAACTGGTGCTCGTGTTTTAAAATTTACTGTTTGACGTTGGGTAAAATCAGACAATATTAGAATGCTCACCAAGCTTGGCTCGTCAAATAAGTGGCTTGCGATTTTCCTACAGAAAGTCTTTTTGTTACCTGTCTGAAAGTAAGCATTTTCGTGTTTGGATACTTTAATTTTACGCGAGGTGAACTTCTGAGGACCTGGGCTCCACCTTTAGACTACCATTTACACTGCTGATTCATCGTCGAGTGACTGCATACACAATGCATGTAAGTGCTTGCACTCTCGACCCCAAGAAATATATTAGTCGCGTTTGAACTCATTTAATGTGGTATATCTAAATAGTCGCCATTTTGTTTGTTCTTCTGCTAGCTGATCAGGGCGATTTGGCTACAAACGGCTTTTTTCGCTGAAAGAAGGCGATACCATTAGTTCCTAGTGCACTGAATGTCCGTCGTATTGCATCGAGGTGTGGGTATTCAGCACTCTTGTGTTTGGACCTATATGTGTCTTTGCTTATGATTGATCGTTTTGTAGCCTCTGCGTTTTGTAGGAGGATTGGCTAGCTCGGTGGTAGTTTTGTGTCCCAGTCTACTTTGGGTCTGACCGCCTTTTGCTCGTGACTTTCGAAATGATGATTCTAAAGCTACAATTCTTGTCATCTGGCAGGTCCGATCCCTTTAAATTGTCCATCTCAGCTGGCAATCCATCGCTTGTAGTGGGAGATAGATTGAGTCAATTTCCGTATCTCGGTCGATCGAGTTCCAGACAAGGAATAGTGTTTCCAGTAAATCCAGTGAATTCTACTTATTTTGTTTTGCGGATACCTCCACGTTTTCTAGACTGAAGTTGTTTTGTTCTTGATCCTCGTGTAGAGTTAACTGAGAGTGCTCCATGTTTCATGACTGTTGTACCGTGTTGTTTTATCCGTGTAGACGGTGCGATCAAAAAAGTGTTTTTTTTCAGTCCATTAGTCAATTCATGTTTTGTTCTTGATCCTCGTGTAGAGTTAACTGAGAGTGCTCCATGTTTCATGACTGTTGTACCGTGTTGTTTTATCCGTGTAGACGGTGCGATCAAAAAAGTGTTTTTTTTCAGTCCATTTAGTCAATTCACTGAACAGAGTTGTTTCTGTTACTCTTCGCCTTCAGCTGTTTCAAAATAGATTTTGGTTGAGGACTATTGGGTTTACACTTGGCTGCAGTAGCCACGCTGTGTTGGAATACGTTCCAGATGTACCACAAAAAGATCCATTTGCTAGTTCGTTCATGTTATGGCTGGTGATGCTGTTGTCGGAGGTTCATTTCCTTACGCTTCTTCTGATGAAACCTTGTGGATAGCCTCCGTTCCAGAATACTACATAGAGGTGAGTTTTTTAACCTTTTTTCATATTTCAGCCCTATTACAATATGTCTCCGCTCTCCTGATTAGACTTGGAATAAAGAGTTCCTTGTGGTTCATTGAGTGATTCACAATTTGGTCCGCGTGTGACTTCTCTCGATAAACACTGGTCTGGAATTAACCATCCATAGTCATGCTAAAACAGCACATCCAAGAATGGGAGCTGACTACTCTTTTCAAGTTCAAAACAATTATGTTACTTTTTCTAGACAACGGCGAAGAACCTTTAAAACTAGTCGGTTTGTGTCCAATTCGCCTATTAGTATATTGTAGTACAAAGTACATGTAGAATATGACCGAATAAAAGATGCTTTTACCGGTAACAGTTCTTTTTAGTGCGAACAAAAATGCTGATATTATTGATGAATGTACAAAAGTAGTGTATAATGTTTTGTGTGTGTTTTGTTTGGCCGATTGGGCTTAGGCCCGAGTTGCATTAAGAAACTTGAGGTATTTGAGCGCTCCGTTTGAGATGTCCATGCCTTGTCCAAATCTACTAGGTTTCTCTGGATGCCTTACTGAGTTCATTGTGGCCAAATTTACCATATGGGGCCAAATGATACTTTTCCGGAATTCCTGTGTTAGTTAATCTGTCGGATGCTTCTGCTACCGATGTAAGCTTTGTACACTTAAAGGTTTGGGAGCTTAGGCTGCACTACCGCGGCACTAATCTTACACCAGACCGGAAAAATCAAAGAATGCAATGGTGAATCGTTGAATGTTTACGCCTATGTCATGCTGAGTTGTTTGTTTCAGCGAGTGAGCTAGTTACTTTCCCTGAGTTTGAAGATTATCTCAGAAAACCTCTCAGTCCGATGCTAGAAAAGCGCATGTTTTGTTGAGATCACCAATCTGGACCCAATAAATCGAAACGAATATGTGCCTAGCTGAAATACTAAAAGGGATGTAGGTGATAAATTATGGTTACACGGTAGATGCCTTGTATAACAGTGACTCTTCTGAAAGACCTGTTTTGATCGGATTCACGTCAACAACCATCACCTTCCTATGGTAAGCATTTCCGATCCATGTCATCTAACCGCCACTGTCACATTCTAGAACGTATTATCGACTCTTTCGTAGCAACGCCCAGGCAACGTCGCAATCACAAATCACGTGCATTAAGAGGGAGTGTATTCCACCTAGGACCATTGACTTCTGATAGACTTCAAAACCCCCACTCCTACAGGGTCGATTCTGTTTAGCACCTACGTTAAGTGGTTACGCTGTCGTTTTCTTTACCTGGCTCCAGCTAATTTTACAATGGAACGTCAAACCAGACTATTTTATCGTGTCTCAGCCAGTATAGCGAGATCGGTCACTGGCGAAAATTAACCTCCGACCACTTCAGACTTCATCCAGACACTTAGTCGCTGTAAACACGTTAGCTTTTTCCGTGTTCCCCACAGGATAGATAAGATCACATACAGGTAGAAGTGGTGGGGACCAACTATACAGCAAAGAAAGATAGAAAACTGGACTCATTGCTCGTAACAGTAAAGAGATTGCTATGTTCGAAGGGTACCATTTACTTCTCATGTTTCGGCGCGACTACGCTCAACCAGAAAAAGATACCTAGAAGACAGAAAAACGCTTCAAAATTACACCAGCAATTTTCAACGAAGTGTTCTGGGTTTCAACCCCACCGTCATTTTCGGATGCCCTGATCAAGAACCAACAAGTTTGCTGCTTGGAAGAGCATTTTTTTCACATGCTCGGTGACAGTCACGTTCCCAGCCCTAGTTCTACGGTAACCTTTCGATGAGGTCGTCAATTCGATTATTAGGACAGAGTCACTTTACCACCTCTCAGACTGGACTCTGAGCACCACAGCCACCTCCAGGTTTGTATTATAAGGGCTATTCATTTCAATATTTAATTAACTTTGAAAGTTTTCTTGCTATCTCAGTTCTCAGCCTTGATTCCCAATCAATATTTTCTTACCTAATCGAGAGTCATTGATCTACCCAACTAAAACAGACCAGCTGTTATCTGTTGGGTTTTAATCCGTATGAAAAGTGAAAAACTCTCTGGTTTACTTCTTTCGCTTCCGGCCTCGTGGAATAAGAATAAAACTATATCATATTTTTGGTTCTATCGCAGCAAGAAAACTTTTAAACTCATGCTCGGAAATACCACGAGAAGGTTAAGTTCACCTTGGCATACGAACCGATTGGAAAAGTAGACTTTGGCTATATTCCTGGCCTACCAGGACAGGTTATTTGGTTCAAAACGTACCCATTCGTATAAGCTTTGTTTCAGACCACACATGCGTCGATGCACAATCTAGCATCGCTTTAATTTCACCGTCGCCTTTAAGTGAAAAAGTTAATCAAACGACTAACGTTATAAAGTAATCGAAATATGGAAAGCCCTGGAAACACTTTATCGGTTAGCGTAATATCCATTCGTGTGTTGTATTTGCGGAACATATGATTCAGTCCACTAAATAAAAATTTTTGATTTCGCATTCATCTCTTTCCAGTTTGTAATACTATCAGAATACTTTTAGTAAGCCTGCAGCGAGACTGATTTCGTAACAGTACAGTTTCCGGAACAATTCCTCGGTTTTAAATTTGCTTACGCCATGTTTAGTACACCGTAAATCCAACCGTCCACCATTTTCATCTTTCTTGATGTTAGACATCTCGTTCACGTACATTCGTTTTAATGATGTTTTGCAGTTTCATTGGCTCAGTAGTCGTGATCTACAGCAAAGGACTGTGTTGGTGTGCCACAAGGTCACATGATGGATATCATCCCCATTTTCTGTCCATGTCAAATGAGTTATCCCCAATTGGCTGGGGTCTGTTCAGGTGTCAGCCGTGCCGAACGTAGGTGACGATGCAATGTCCAATTCATTAGGTTTTCGCAGAGGTCAGTAAACAAAGTAAATAATTTTCACAATCATACTAATGTGCAGTAGTGTACACATCTCCTTTGAGGATGTAAGAGGGCCATCCTGGAGCGTCCCTTTCCCGTCTGCGTCAATTCTTCTCAAGGTTAAATGGACCGAAGTCACATGTCTTCACGGGGCCCACCACACTGGAAAACGGTGGGAATGCTTGACAGGAAAGTAAATATAAATGGGTTCTATTTATGGGACTACGTGGATCGGTGAGCTTGTTCAATGATTTATTCCTCATTGTTGGTCACTGACATTCATGACCGAGCTGGTGGTGGAAAGTCGTTAAACGAGTTCACTTGAGTTGACCTCACAATAGCTGAACGAAAAGTGTGGTTGTGCCCAGCCGAGGGAAGTTAAATTGAGGTACCTGAGTTCAGCTGGCACTGAGCTGCTGTTGCACGCATGTGGTAATCAATATTTAAAGGAAACTTATTCTGTTTGCAGTCGTTCGCCCTACTGAATGGATCAGTGGTGCCTCGACGCTAGTGTTTCAGAAACGCAATGGACAGTCAGACTAATTAGTATAGACAACTCATTCGAAGATTGTTTACACTGAGTTCAAGCTGTCACAAAAAACCAACAATGGCCTAATATGTCGTCGGGGCTAGTTTTCGGCAGCTCATCACGTGCATATATTCTTAACCTTTTTGTTTTAGCCAACGTATTATAACCGAAACCTATGAATGCGCCTACGCATAGAATTAGAACAACTGCGACGTTTATTTTGACTGCAAATTTGGGTGGTGGATTGTTCCATCTCATGTCATTCATCTTCTGCATCTCCGTAAACCCACTGATGAAAAGGAATGAATGGCAGTTGATAGACTGATTTTAGTTGTGTGCAAGAGATACTGGATCACATTAAATGCGGAAGATAAATCATGATTTTCTACATTTGTGGGGGTGGGTGAATGAGGGAGAGGCCGCTTCCTGCGAGGTCATTTTTCAAACGTAGGCATATGGGTTAGTTCATCAAGGTTTCAAATAAAACGGTCAGACGTTAACGTGGATTACGCAACGAATTTCAAGGCAAAATCCAACTCAAAGGAAACCAAAAGTTTATCTGCCTGTTCTTCTGGCACTCCATTAAGACAGAAAGGCTTGACTAATGGCGAATGTCAACATCTTTTGACTAATTAGACAGCGATTTTTATGAAAGATTCAATAAGCACAAAGTACTGGGTTTACTATCTCATCTGTTTTACACTGAGCAAAGGATCTTTCGGGCGCTGGGGGAGGGAAACAGTTCATGAAATTTTTGTAAAGCTTCGTCACCATCCACCGCGGTATGCTGGCACAAAGTTGCGTTGGAACTAAGTTCCACTGCAGCCACACTCCGCCACAGGTGACCACCTTTGAAATACAGCGTCCAGAAATCACAAATTATTTTTGGATTTAATCTTTGGTACACTTTGGTACAATTAATCTAGTGAGAACCAAGTGTTAGCTGTGCTTAGTTCGCCACCCATACATCAGCTTGCTGCTGAAGTGTACATGAATGTAAGCTATAGATTAGTTATGATAACAGATGCGATTTGCCGTACACATAATACAGGATAAACGGTATCAGCTTAATTAGTTTTCATCGGTTCAGATCGCATCTCCTTATAATTGACTTCAATGCCACAAGGGATAATCCCGTTAGATTTTCCAAAAACCACCAGGGTCTGAAACAGCGTTCTCTATCCCGAAGTCTATCATTGTCCCCTACTGCCTAATATATGGGTTGTCATCCTCTGCCTGTCTGTTGCCCATGCAGTTACGAAGTTTTGCATGGTCCAACACATTCCATCAACCTTACAACCCTTACGACCACGGGTTCTCTCTCGTCCTAATTCCACTTAGGCAGTTGATGAAAATAATCTACCTCATATTGGAAACAGAACTTTATCACCGGTTTGCTATTCCTCATTATTATCCCATAATTCAAATTTTATTGCGCACCATTCAGTTGGCTACCAATCAGTGTCCAGTTTACCTGCTGCACATATGAAGTGACCAATGGCAATACTGAATTTAGTCATTTCAATCCGGTTGCAAAAGAAGGAAGGTCCCAACGAAACACTCATTTGCATACCAAATTGATTTTGACGGGAGACTCATCCGGAATCAAGCTGAATTTCTTGTTTTTGATATTTTAGACCGATCTAATGCATTACAGCAGGCCGCCTCTGTTTCATTTCGCAAGATATTCGGGATATCCTGATACCCTGTATAGACCTAATACACTATTCGTAAGGTTGCTGAATGATATTCCAAAGGTCTTATTTACCACAAAATTTAACAGTTAGCTTCCAATTAAAATCCTTGTCCAGTTCATATAGTAAAATTTGTACATTGTAGGTTTTATGTAGAAAACAGCTCTTTCTGGACTGCGACCTTGTCTTTATTTATGCTTGGATTGATGAGGTGAACCAGGTAAATATTTTGTTTTTCGTGTATGCGTCATATCACTGAGTCTAGATATTTTTATCGAAGGCACCGCTCAAAATAATCCCAGATATGAAGTTGACATATCAGCCCTGTTTTCCAGTCACGACTCCTTTAAGTGCAAGGGAGTCTCCACTGGAACGCAGGGACTGTATTCTACCGTATATATTGCTTCTCTGGTTTTTCAAACTCAAAATACCTCAAAAGAAAAAGTACCTGGAGACAGATTGTAAGAGAAAGATGCGCACCATACAGTCCCACCATGGAACCGTGCAAAACCTGCGGGTGCCGTGATTGTGTTCGATGGTGCTGAAGACAGACGGGGAAAACTATAAATCAGTAATTCATCTCAATCCCGAATGAGAAACATGATTGAGGGCATAGATACCTTGAATGTGTTGTTGTTCAGCCATTGCTACTCAAGCGATCAGTGTTTCTGAAAGAAAAATACACTGACGATAGAGTTTCAGATCATCAAAAGTGTAAAGTTAACAGTTTGAAATACACTCCGGCAACACAGCTGTTACTGTATATTTTTGGTTGACTCACTGAATAAACTGGTTGACATTTTTCGGCTAAACAACGTATGCGCATTCCCAGGCCCGTTCACCAACCGGGAAAGAATTGTGATGAGTAAAATAGCCGGCAGTGCAGTGATCGAATTCCCGAGCTGTATTATCTTTACGCTGTTCGAGTTTCCATGCTAGCTCGCTAAGTATTAGGGATTTGAATGCCTTGTAGACAGTAAAATTATGTGATTGGTAGTCCACTATCCTCTGGATATATATAGTCTGGCGTAAAGACAGTTTTCTGAGTTGTGTACAAGTTTGCAGCGGATTCCTGAGCTGAGCATGTAAAGCATGTTACAGGTTTTCAGAATCTGTCTGTTTTATTTTCAAAACCGAGAGTTATGGTTAAGCAGAGAAAAAATGGACTCAGCCTTGGATGCAACTCCTTCTCTGGAGGTGGTTTAAAAACGTGCTCAGGTGCGGTGACGTGAGCTTAGCAGGATCTCCAATTTTCATTCAGTCCTGACGGTATTCCCCACGAAAACCTGTCCAGTAGCTACAGGTGCTAATGCCGTTAGAGTACACTCTCTCGATGAAGGATAGCACGATAAACACTTTAGTTAGACCATGGAAGCACACCCTTTGCTTTTTGGCGAATGATTGCAAAAAGCTTACGGGATGTATGGAGACATTAAGACATAATGGGTACGTCAAAAACTCCACACTGTTTAAGGTTCACTTCATTCAGCAAGTTGTCTTACAAGAACTCAGTCAGTTTTATGAACGTTAAAGGTTGGACCCGACTGAGGGGGCGTCGTTTACGGAGGATTTTGGAAAACACTAAACCTTCCGATTGTTTCCCGAAGCTTTTTTTCTTGGAAAAAAGCAAGCAGGTATTCGTCGAGATTCAGTCAACTCTAGTTTTGTCTGTTGGCAACAAATATTGCTAATTATACTTCCTTACAGGTAAGTTACATCTGAATTATACTGCTACTGTCCACCAAAGTCTTCCATCTGTGAGGATGTGCTTCCTGGAGGGGACGAAAGGCAGGTCAGTGATAAACGTAGTTGCACAACAGTAGGTAAGCTGCTTTACATTCGAGACCCTTTCTAGCCATTTTAATGTCGAACCGGCGAGGTTGAACGCCAAGCTAATGTAAAACAAGGGATACCCACTCATTCTGGGCCAAAAATTCCAGCACTACTATCGATAATTCACAATGAGCCACTCGCGATCTAACTAGTGATAGCCGAATTTGTCCCGCTGTACATCCCACATGTCCAGGAGTGCGTCGAAGTACGATCAGGGATATGTTTATAAGGTAGCACAGCAATTTATGTAACCTTCCACGGTCGACAGCTTTAGCTATACAGTATAAGGGTGTATTTTTTTCCCAAGGAAATCCTAGCAAATAGTTCACAAAACTGCGACTTTATTCAGGATTGCGGTAGCTGTAGCTTCAACGGAGAACGAAGATATCGGACATCCAGTTATATGTCTACTTCGAGAACTTTGAATTTTGAAACATGCGGGCTTAGCGAGTACCATTTTACAGCCCAAGGTCTGATGAGTTTACGTAAAAGCCAAAGAGGAATTCGAGCATTCTGGAGAGTAAACAAAAAATTCATAACCAATATGGAAGAACTGCATTGCGTTTTTTGAGGCCTGAGAATTTTTTCATTCAAAGGAGATAAAATGCAAAGATTGTCACATTCACTCAATATGGCAAATCTGTGTGAAAGATACCAGATAGGTTTATTTTGATGATGGAGTTCACCATTATTTCCGATAGGCTAGTAATGTATTCTGCTCCATATTAGTCAACGTCTAGTCCGAGTGTTTAAAAATCTTAAGAAGTACTGCTTAGACTCTAACAGGTAGGGATTCCTTGATGAACGTGATATTGTTCGATACTCTGTGTGTGATCTTTAAAAAATTCACTCTATTTTGTAAACTACATGTTGTGCGCTGCGTTTTTTCGGTTTCATTTAGGTTATTGCTAAATCGTGCCACTATTCAGTTGATAGTTTACCTCAAATATGCGTACGAACATGTTCTTCGTGTTCAAATTCTGCGAACGCTAGCAATTTCAGTGAAAAGTTTCTCTGGTCAACCTAGTGGTTAACCGTCACTCCGTGAAGACAAACTCTATCCAATGAAGGCCATTATTTACTTGCTTAGCGGTCTTGGATCGGTTTTGCTTGTCCGCCGGTGGTCAATCTTTTTTCAGTTCTCCAAGGAAATAGATGCGCAGTGAACTCTTAGTTGCCTGAATCCGATGCACAGATTCGCTGTCGTATCGGAGCGACGAAGAACCGTGCTCTTGCGACTGTCTGAGTCATGCATAATCACCAGGCTGAACGCTCACTTTTGTGTGATAAACGATGATATATATATATATATATATATATATGTACGAATATTGT